>NC_091340.1:24335697-24372518 GCF_038502225.1 Cherax quadricarinatus | reverse complement strand
TAATTTAGAGCATACATTGTAGCAGTCATTGTTCATTATAGAGCACCTTAAACAATATCCAGTATGCACTTCATCAATCACATTACAGCTCCTGTAACCCGTGACTTTATGTTACAGACTGTGCCTATGAGCTTGGGTGGACTGGGAAGTACCCCGGTGTACGTGGTAATGCCCTCCCCCGGGGCAGGAACCTCGCAGGGTCAGCCGCAGGGAGGAGCCTTCCTGCAGGATCTACTCAGGAACATTCCCTATACTCCCAACCACGGCGGCGTCACCATCTACGAACTACCAGAGAGTGCGCAGCAGCAGCAGCAGCAGCAGCAGCAGCAGCAGCGGCACAGGGTAGGCGCTGTAGCGGATGGTGGATAATATGGAGTGAGACTGCAGGTAGAGAGGGTTATTCTGATATTGTAAGAGTGGATAAAATTTATCAGGGGTAGATAAGGTGTGTCAGAGGAATCATGTGTATCAGGAGGTGGATAAGATGCATCAGGGGGGAAGGATAAGATGCATCACAAGGGGTGGATAAGATGCATTAGGAGGTGGACAAGGTATGTCAGGGGTGGATAAGGTGTGTCAGGGTGGATAAGGTGTCTCAGGGGGTGGATAAGGTGTCTCAGGGGGTGGATAAGGTATGTCAGGGGTGGATAAGGTATGACAGGGGGTGGATAATATCCACCAGAAAGTGTTGTCTGTATTTAGAGGAGTTTCCTGATGACTGACACTCCCCCCCCCAGCCTTCCTGAGTTCCTAAGAGGTGTGTTGACCTAATAAGCCGGGATGCACTAACAACCAACTAAGTGTGCAGATAACTGGTCCAGAGAACCGACAAGTTGGTAAATTAGACACACGTGCAACACTTGGGTATATTTACTGTGGACACGTTACTCCAGCCAGTGGCTTCATCAGTCCAATACAGGGAAGAACAGTGGAAGATGAGGAGGAGTTTGAGGTAATCAGTCCCTCACACACACAGTACCTGGAGGTTACCTGGAGGTTATTCCGGGGATCAACGCCCCCGCGGCCCGGTCCACGACCAGGCCTCCCGATGGATCAGGGCCTGATCAACTAGGCTGTTACTGCTGGCCGCACGCAGTCCGACGTACGAGCCACAGCCCGGCTGATCCGGCACTGACTTTAGGTATCTGTCCAGCTCTCTCTTGAAGGCAGCCAGGGGTTTATTGGCAATTCCCCTAATGCTTGATGGGAGGCTGTTGAACAGTTTTGGGCCCCGGACACTTATGGTGTTTTCTCTTAGTGTACCAATGGCTCCCCTACTTTTTATTGGCGGCATTTTGCATCGCCTGCCCAGTCTTTTACTTTCGTTGGGAGTGATTTCTGTGTGCAGATTTGGGACCATTCCTTCCAAGATTTTCCAAGTGTAGATTATGATATATCTCTCCCTCCTGCGTTCCAACGAGTACAAGTCAAGTGCTTTCAAGCGTTCCCAGTAGTTAAGGTGCTTGACAGAACTTATACGTGCAGTAAAGGATCTCTGTACACTCTCTAGATCTGCGATTTCACCAGTGAAGAGACGGGGCCAGGAGCTATGGCACGACCCATGCAACCACAATTAGGTGAGTACAATTAGGTGAATACACACGCACAGGAGGTGTGACTCGATCCCTGCAACCACACATATATGAGTACACACACACACAGAGGTGTCCCTGTTCGCAGATGATGTGAAGTTAATGATGAGAATTAAATCAGATGAGGATCAGGCAGGACTTCAAAGAGACCTGGACAGGCTGGACACGCGGTCCAGCAACTGGCTCCTCAAATTTAACCCCGCCAAATGCCAAGTCATGAAGATCGGAGAATAGCAAAGAAGACCGCAGACTGAGTATAGGCTAGGTAGACAAAGACTGCAAACATCACTCAAGGAAAAAGATCTTGGGGTGAGTATAATACTGAGCACATCTCCTGAAGTGCACATCAACCAGATAACTGCTGCAGTATATGGGCGCCTGGCAAACCTGAGAATAGCGTTCAGATACCTTAGTAAGGAATCGTTCAAGACATTGTACACCGTGTACGCCAGGCCCATACTGGAGTATGCAGCACCTGTTTGGAACCCACACCTGGTCAAGCACGTCAGGAAATTAGAGAAAGTGCAAAGGTTTGCAACAAGGCTAGTTCCGAAGCTCAGGGAATTGTCGTACGAAGAAAGGTTGAGGGAAATCGGACTGACAACACTGGAGGACAGGAGGGTCAGGGGAGACATGATAACGACATACTAAATACTGCATGGAATAGATAAGGTAGACAGAGACAGGATGTTCCAGAGAGGAGACACAGAAAAAAGGGGTCACAATTGGAAGCTAAAGATTCAGACGAGTCAGAGGGGTGTTAGGAAGTATTTCTTTAGTCGTAGAGTCGTCAGGAAGTGGAATAGCCTAGCAAGTGATGTAGTGGAGGCAGGGACCATACATAGCTTTAAGACGAGGTATAACATAGCTCAAGAAGCAGAGAGAGAGAGAGGACCTAATAGCGATCAGTGAAGAGGCGGGGTCAGGAGCTGAGTCTCGACCCCTGCAACCACAATTAGGGGAGTAAAATTAGGTGAGTACACACACAGAGATGTGACTCGACCCCTGCAACCACAAATATGTGAGTACACGTTAACATTAATACCGCCTCTCCACTCCCTCATCTCCAGGGCACAGATTCGGTACCAATGTCAGCAGCATCATGGGATGGCTCACGATGGTCGGCATCCTCGGATCATTTCCGCGGAGACCACCCGACACCCACCGCAACGGCGAGCTACGACGACCGCAACGCAGGACGGGCGCGGTGGGGTGACCGAGGTGTGGGTGTGGGTCACCTGTGGGCCCCAGGGGATGAGTCTTCCCCAGGGACCCGCGGGGGTGAAGTGTTACCACCAGCCTGGGCAGATCAGAGTGAGGAGAGTGTCCTGCCGGGCGCTCCCATGTCCAAGCCTGGCCAGAGGTCAGTACTGATCCTGTGTCTTCACCTCATACATGAGTACCTAGCGATGATACATAAGTATGTTCAGCTGATACATAAGTACGTTCAGCTGATATATAAGTATGTTTAGGTGATACATAAGTATGTTCAGCTGATACATAAGTACGTTCAGATGATACATAAGTACGTTCAGATGATACATAAATATGTTCAGATGATTCATAGGCACGTAGACATGATACATAACTACGTAGACATGATACATATTTACGTAGACATGATACATAACTACGTAGACATGATACATAACTACGTAGACATGATACATATTTACGTAGACATGATACATAACTACGTAGACATGATACATATTTACGTAGACATGATACATAGTTACGAAGAAATTCGCAAATATTGGACAAGTGTCTTATTCTTTAAGTCCAATAATAATTCAACAAAATAATTCATGCATAAATAATTGCTACAGTTTATGTCAGGATCTTGAAATTATTCTTGATATTAAATAATATGGAAATTATCCTTTACAATAACCTTTCAATTTAACCTTTTTACTGTAAGAATATATTCGTTTTCCAGTAATTGTTTACAAAGTGACTGGCCCAAGCTGGAATACACAGTTGTTGTTGTACCTTAAAGTTGTATCTTAAAGTTCACAGACTTGTTGGTAAATGAACTTGCAAATCGAAGCATTTGAGTCATTAAGAGGCATTGTTGAAAGCTAGGAGAGGCATTATGGTGACTATTTATTCCATCACGAGGGGCTATGACAGAACAAACTCTGAAATTAGTAATGCAGAAGACTAGATGGAACAATACACAGATAACTCGCACGTAGGAGAGAGACCCTTGCGACGATGTTACGGTCCGACTTGGTCTATTTACAAAGTTACACTAACACAAGAGAGAGAGGAAGACAATGCATATAGGCGAGCTGAGGCGAGGGGGACTGTCCAGCTCGCCTATACGTATATACTAGCTCTCTCTCTCTCTCTCTCTCTCTCTCTCTCTCTCTCTCTCTCTCTCTCTCTCTCTCTCTCTCTCTCTCTCTCTCTCTCTCTCTCTCTCTCTTTCTCTCTCTCTCTCTTGTGTGTGTGTCTTTGTAAATGGTCCAAATCGCAAATCGGACTGAAACTTTGTCACAAGCTTCTCTCTTTTGTTGTTCCAGTCACGGTGTTGTGCCTCTTTGCTATTTACGATAAGAAACATTGTTTTAAGTCGCGAAGTGAGCAGTGTTGAGGTGACTGTTAGACGTGTTGAGGTGACTGGTAGACGTGTTGAGGTGACTGTTAGACGTGTTGAGGTGACTGATAAACGTGTGTCTGCAGGACTTACGCTCGAGGCGGTGGAATGATGAAGATGGATCCAGAGGAAGTAGCCGAGAGGGAGAGACGCAAGAAGCAAGCAGAGGAGACACAAAGAATAATTAAGTTACAGGTATGACAACCGTCTCCCAGCAGCGAAATGTTTTCACGGGTTTCTTATAGATGTAAGTAAGTTTATTTAAGTTGAGGTACACATAAGTACAATTATCATGTGTAGTTTACCATCGCAAGACAAGCCACGGGGGATAGAAATCTTCATCTCAAGATCGTTCACAAGTTTGAAAGATCTCCGTGCTAGGAGACCTTGCATTAAGATCGCCTGTCTGCGAGTATATTGTATAATGACTCAAGAAATCGTAACGACACGATTACAAACAAACCACGGTACGGGCAGGGATTGAACTCGCGGTGAGTGAGCCGTAAAACTCCAGACCGACCTAGTTGATGAATCTTATTGAAGCCAGCTGGCCCGGTGGCTAACGCGTCGGTCTGGAGTTTTACAACCCACCGCCAGTTCAATCCCCACCCGTACCGTGGCTTAACATGTGCAAATTACTTAAGATAATTCCAAAAACTCAGACGTTAACAGATATTAACATTGCTAACTAATGAAGGGTTGTAAGAAGACGTGAGTTACCACTACAGTATTTATATTCAGAAAATATTTCATTCCTCGTACCTTTACTCCCAGAACTTAAAGTTACACTACGTCAAACTATTTATACTAAGTTTAATACTAGCCGCTTCTCCTGATATTTTTTTTTTTTGTTTCCACATTCTGTAATCTTTTTTTAGATTAATTAGTATTTCTGCTAACATATTATTATTATTATTATTATTATTATTATTATTATTATTATTATTATTATTATTATTATTATTATTATTATTATTTCTGCTAACATATTATTATTATTATTATTATTATTATTATTATTATTATTATTATTATTATTATTATTATTATTATTATTATTATTATTATTATTATTATTATTATTATAAACATTTGAAGACGCTAGACTCGGATAAAAAAATCAAACTGGAGGCAAACAGGTTGACCCAAGGAAGGGAAGGGTGGCTGTAATCCCTTGGACGAAGAGCCCTTGATCAGCATGAAGGTCCTCCCCTCTGTCATGGTGTTCTTAACCCGCAGCTGGAGGAGAAGAAGCGGCAGAAGGCGGTGGAAGAGGAGCGGGAGAAGCGTGAAGCTGCACTCTGGGAGGAGAGAGTCAAGGAACAGCAGGAGAGAGAAGCTCGGGAGTACCAGGAGGAAATCAGGAAGAAACGAGAGAAAGAGGTAATATATGTGTGTATTTACATAACTATGCCTGTCAGTAGGGGTTGAGCTCTAGTTCATGGCTCCTGGTGTGGTTTATACACTGCCCTATTGGGTTATGTATAGAGTTAGCATCGCTACACTCACACTGAAAGCATTCTCTCGTACGACCTTTCATACATCTGAACTTCAAGTTTCCAGATGTGTCCCCTCGTTCTCCTGTTGCTCATCTCAAATAATCTATCCAAATCACCTTCATTTTTTTTTTTTTTTTGAGAAACTGGAAAATTTATATATTGTGATCATGTCTTTTCTGGATTTCCTGTTTTTTTTAATGACATAAGATCTAGCTCTCGTAATATATCTTGATATTTCAGTCATTTTAATTCATAAAGATATCTAGTATGAACCTGGTATCAATTCACCTGTGACATGACCTGATCTTTGCTTGCTCCTCTACTTTCCTGTTGACCTGTCTTCTGTATTTCTTTTGTTTTACCTGACCTCTGACTCTCCGCTTTCTTGCTTTATCTTCTTTCCTAGGTTGTGCCAGTAGGTCTACCGTAGTGCTTCTCTTTCCTAGGTTGTGCCAGTAGGTCTACCGTAGTGCTTCTCTTTCCTAGGTTGTGCCAGTAGGTCTACCGTAGTGCTTCTCTTTCCTAGGTTGTGCCAGTAGGTCTACTGTAGTGCTTCTCTTTCCTAGTAGTGCTTCTCTTTCCTAGGTTGTGCCAGTAGGTCTACCGTAGTGCTTCTCTTTCCTAGGTTGTGCCAGTAGGTCTACTGTAGTGCTTCTCTTTCCTAGGTTGTGCCAGTAGGTCTACTGTAGTGCTTCTCTTTCCTAGGTTGTGCCAGTAGGTCTACTGTAGTGCTTCTCTTTCCTAGGTTGTGCCAGTAGGTCTACCGTAGTGCTTCTCTTTCCTAGGTTGTGCCAGTAGGTCTACCGTAGTGCTTCTCTTTCCTAGGTTGTGCCAGTAGGTCTACCGTAGTGCTTCTCTTTCCTAGATTGTGCCAGTAGGTCTACTGTAGTGCTTCTCTTTCCTAGGTTGTGCCAGTAGGTCTACCGTAGTGCTTCTCTTTCCTAGGTTGTGCCAGTAGGTCTACTGTAGTGCTTCTCTTTCCTAGGTTGTGCCAGTAGGTCTACTGTAGTGCTTCTCTTTCCTAGGTTGTGCCAGTAGGTCTACTGTAGTGCTTCTCTTTCCTAGGTTGTGCCAGTAGGTCTACTGTAGTGCTTCTCTTTCCTAGGTTGTGCCAGTAGGTCTACTGTAGTGCTTCTCTTTCCTAGGTTGTGCCAGTAGGTCTACCGTAGTGCTTCTCTTCCCCTTGAGGTCAGAAGTAATTCACTCTCATTACCGTGTTACTAGTCCTGTCTGGCGTAGGTCAGTAATCTGCAGTCATAATAACCAACTCTGAGGTAAAGAGAGAGAGAGGGAGAGAGAGAGAGAGAGAGAGAGAGAGAGAGAGAGAGAGAGAGAGAGAGAGAGAGAGAGAGAGAGAGAGAGAGAGAGAGAGAGAGAGAGAGAGAGAGAGAGAGAGAGAGAGAGAAAGTGGGGACAGATGAAGAATAGCGCCGGAGAGGAGTGTCTTCAGTCGTGGAAACAAAGCCAGGGATCTAAACCCATGACTGGCGCGTTTGATGGCTAAGTTGAGGGTAGCAGAATACAGGTTGAGGACAGATGGTAGGCGCTCGAGTTTAATTTACTGTCTTGGTTTGAATAATTTTTTTTGAGATTTTTAAACATTTTCTAAAAAATACGTGAGTTGTACATAGTTGTGGAAGTCTTCATTTAATTGTTTCACATTTTTTTTTTAATTGTGGTGGTGTGAAAATATAGGGGACAACGGAGGTGTACTTGATAGATATTCTTGATCGAGGGTGTACTGGAGAATCGTAGGTTTTGACAGGTGAGGCTGGGAGTGAGATAGCTTACTTCACACTCTTCTACAGAGGTGTGTGAGTCTTCATGCTCTGGCGTTGTTATGGAGGTGATGGCAGGCATGACAGTCTTGGGTTTCTTGGGAGGTTGCAGCTGGTAGATCTGGAGCGGCCTTGGCGGCAGTAGGAAGGACTTTTAGCATGTATGTGAATGGTGCAGTGTCAGGAAACTTGAAGCTAGGCAGGTCGTTGAGGTGAAAGCGTTCGTTGATAGTAGAGTTGAAGGAGGTCCCAGAAAAGCAGGGTTTTGGATGTGAGCGTAGATCATGTAGTACATAATCTTGATGGCAGCCTCATCTTGGGGTGTTAATGGGGGAACCCAGTTAACAAGACTTGTGTCCCTGAGCTAGGAAGTACAGTGCCTGCTCTCACTGTCACTCAATGACTCATTAGCAAGACTGATATTGGTAGTATTCATTTAAGTCCCGCGTGTGGTATTACGAATATTAACCCCGTGTATATTATAACCTCTACCAACCCCGTGTGCAGTATTACTGATGCTCTCTTCGAGGCCAACTAATTAAATTGTGTAAGAAAGGAAAATAACTTAATTTTAGTATATTTATGCCCGTGTGTTGTACGCAGGAAGCTGAGGAGAGGCGGCAGCAGCAGCTGCGCTCAGCCATCAAAGAGGCGTCAGAGCGAGCCAAGAAGGAGAAGACTGCCAGCAAGTATGGTCATGTCCGCTCACTGTCCTCGGTGAGTAGGCTCGTTACTTGTGACAAACACAGTGTGTGTAGTAGTGTGCTTTACACACTGTCAGTGTGTGTAGTAGTGTGCCTCACACACTGCCAGTATGTGTAGTAGTAGTGTGCCTCATACACTGTCAGTGTATGTAGTAGTGTGCCTCACACACTGCCAGTATGTGTAGTAGTAGTGTGCCTCATACACTGTCAGTGTATGTAGTAGTGTGCCTCACACATTGTTAGTGTGTGTAGTAGTGTGCCTCACACACTGCCAGTATGTGTAGTAGTAGTGTGCCTCACACACTGTTAGTGTGTGTAGTAGTGTGCCTCACACACTGCCAGTATGTGTAGTAGTAGTGTGCCTCATACACTGTCAGTGTATGTAGTAGTGTGCCTCACACACTGTTAGTGTGTGTAGTAGTGTGCCTCACACACTGTCAGTGTTTGTATATACAATGGCTTGTATTCTTTACATAAACAAAGCACTGGATTCTTGTCCACTTGATATTACATATTCATGTTGTTCATCTCTGGTCTCAAGGGACTTACCAGTTTGTCCTACATAAAAGGTATCACAACTTTTACAAGGGATGGAGTACACACTGCCCAAAGATCCTTTTGGATAATTTTTCATTAAATTTTACGGTACTGTCATATTTAAAGACAATTTTAACATTAAATTATTGAAGAGCTTGTAGGAGAATGACAGAGATTTTCACTGTATGGTAAAGCCAACAGATTATAAAGCTTATATTCGTGTTAAGCTCTGTCTTGAAGAATGGTTTTTAGAGCTTTATGAAAAGCTTATCAATAAATATTAGACGCTGGTATACATATCTACGAGAACTTAAATTAGACGCTGGTATACATATCTACGAGAACTTAAATTAGACGCTGGTATACATATCTACGAGAACTTAAATTAGACGCTGGTATACATATCTACGAGAACTTAAATTAGACGCTGGTATACACTTCTACGAGATCTTAGACCCTGGCATGTACTTCTACGAGAACCTAGTAATTATATCCACCTGAATTTGTTCTTTTGAAATATTAAATATGAGTGTTAGAACTACGACGACAGCCGGTGTTGTTGATGTGTCAGAACTACGACTACAGCCGGTGTTGTCGAATGACCAGACTCACAGGGAGACGATGTGTCAGAACTACGACTACTGCCGGTGTTGTTGATGACCAGATTCACAGGGAGACGATGTGTCAGAACTACGACTACTGCCGGTGTTGTTGATGACCAGATTCACAGGGAGACGATGTGTCAGAACTACGACTACAGCCGGTGTTGTTGATGTGTCAGAACTACGACTACAGCCGGTGTTGTCGAATGACCAGACTCACAGGGAGACGATGTGTCAGAACTACGACTACAGCCGGTGTTGTTGATGTGTCAGAACTACGACTACAGCCGGTGTTGTCGAATGACCAGACTCACAGGGAGACGATGTGTCAGAACTACGACTACTGCCGGTATTGTTGATGACCAGATTCACAGGGAGACGATGTGTCAGAACTACGACTACTGCCGGTGTTGTTGATGACCAGATTCACAGGGAGACGATGTGTCAGAACTACGACTACAGCCGGTGTTGTCGATGACCAGACTCACAGGGAGACGATGTGTCAGAACTACGACTACTGCCGGTGTTGTTGACGACGAGACTCACAGGGAGACGATGTGTCAGAACTACGACTACTACCGGTGTTGTTGACGACGAGACTCACAGGGAGACGATGTGTCAGAACTACGACTACTGCCGGTGTTGTTGACGACGAGACTCACAGGAGACGATATAACAGAAGAAGTCCAAGCAGAAGGGGCCCAAGACTGTTCAACTGCCTCCCAGCATACCTATGGAGGATTACCAATAGACCCCTGGCTGTCTTCAAGACCCCTGGCTGTCTTCAAGACCCATGGCTGACTTCAAGACCCCTGGCTGTCATCAAGACCCCTGGCTGTCTTCAAGACCCCTACCTGTCTTCAAAAGGGAGCCGGACGGGCACCTAAAGTCAGTACCTGACCAGCCGGGCTGTGGTTCCTACGTTGGTTTGCGTGCTGCCAGCAGTAACAGCCTGGTTGCTCAGGCCCTGATCCACCGCGAGGCCTGGCCATGGACCGGGCCGCGGGGGCGTTGACCCCCGAAACCCACACCAGGTATACTCCAGGTATGAGTTAATGTATACAGTAATCAAACACACACATATACGGTATTCAGTATTTTCTGACATTCTTTCTTGTGTTGTGCGTAATTTGTGTTGTGTATCAAATGATCAGAATTCCCTTGCTTACAGAGTGGCCCGCTACCTGAAGTACGGGAAGAAGGTGACGAGGCTGCCTCGCTCAGCCCTCGATCAGCTACCACACCCAGACAACGACATCAACACCGCAGACAACTGTCACAGCAAGAACCCATACAACAGTCTTCTGTCAGTGAGCATCATCAACAGCTCGTACAGCCAGAACAGCAACAGCAACAGCAGCCACAAACACAGCCTCAACAACAGCTCCAAGAAGGGCCACAACCAACAACGCAACAAAAGGTAAACACAGATTTTAGGAAGTATTTCTTCAGTTACAGAGTTGTCAGGCAGTGGAATAGTATGGAAAGTGAGGTGGTGGAGGCAGGATCCATACACAGTTTTAAGAAGAGGTATGATAAAACTCACAGAGCAGGTAGTGACCCAGTAGTGACCAATGAAGAGGCGGGACCAGGAGCTATGAATTGACCCCTGCAACTACAATTAGGTGAGTACACACACACACGCACACGCACAACGATGACCTTGGGGTGAGTATCACACCGAGCATATCTCCTGAGACGCACATCAACCAGTAACTGCCGCAGCACCAAAATAACTTTTTAAAGCCTGGTAAAGCGTCCAGTCCCAAGAACATGACCTTAGAAAACTGGGAACAAATTTCAGACACCTGAGTTAATATCCTCTTTTGATTCAATCACCAGTTGTAACACAACGTTGCCTCGTCACTGCGAAGGTGAAAAAACACGGCACTGTATCCGTTTCTGACACTTGCCAAACATGACTTGGCTAAGTAAGGCTGGGGAGGCCATCATTCTTATTTATGGAGCTTGCACCACAAAAATTACTTTAATAAATACGAAAGTTATGGTAAAAGACTCTTATGGCATTAATTAAAAGTGAAATATTGATTTTAAAAAATGTCTTGAAGTATACTTGTGTATATACACGGCAGATTGTATTTTAACCCTTTTTAAGGCATTTAAAATATTCTTAGGTGTTAGTGAGCCGGTTGCAGGTGATAGGTGGTAGACCTGACGAAGTAACTAACTGGTGTTTCTTACAGGTGAGCGGAGACTGTGAGGAGCTGGCAGTGCTGCTACGTACACTGGGACTCACGCCGGAGACGCTGCTGGCGTCCTCTGGCCGAGGCGCTCTCCTCACCCTCCTCCAGGCTGTCTCAGGTCTGCTCTCTCCCACACATGTCTATGTTGCTTCTGACAGCTGTCTTTGCTGCTTCCATACGTGTCCGTTATGTCCCTCACACCTTTCGGTTGTATCTCCCTTGCACCTGTCTGCGCTGTTTCTTTACTCTTGCCCATGCTGTCCCCCTCCCACTTCTCTCTACGATGTCCCCACACACCCATGTACACTGTCCCTCCCTCCCATATATACTGTTCCCTACTGGTTACACTGCTAGCACAGTATATAAAACATACTGGTTACACTGCTAGCACAGTATATAAAACATACTGGTTACACTGCTAGCACAGTATATAAAACATACTGGTTACACTGCTAGCACAGTATATAAAACATACTGGTTACACTGCTAGCACAGTATCTAAAACATACTGGTTACACTGCTAGCACAGTATATAAAACATACTGGTTACACTGCTAGCACAGTATATAAAACATACTGGTTACACTGCTAGCACAGTATATAAAACATACTGGTTACACTGCTAGCACAGTATATAAAACATACTGGTTACACTGCTAGCACAGTATATAAAACATACTGGTTACACTGCTAGCACAGTATATAAAACATACTGGTTACACTGCTAGCACGGTACATAAAACATACTGGTTACACTGCTAGCACGGTACATAAAACATACTAGTTACACTGCTAGCACGGTTTATAAAACATATTAGTTACACTGCTAGCACAGTATATAAAACATACTGGTTACACTGCTAGCACGGTATATAAAACATACTGGTTACACTGCTAGCACAGTATATAAAACATACTGGTTACACTGCTAGCACAGTATATAAAACATACTAGTTACACTGCTAGCACGGTATATAAAACATACTGGTTACACTGCTAGCACGGTATATAAAACATATTAGTTACACTGCTAGCACAGTATATAAAACATACTGGTTACACTGCTAGCACGGTATATAAAACATACTGGTTACACTGCTAGCACAGTATATAAAACATACTGGTTACACTGCTAGCACAGTATATAAAACATACTAGTTACACTGCTAGCACGGTATATAAAACATACTGGTTACACTGCTAGCACGGTATATAAAACATACTGGTTACACTGCTAGCACAGTATATAAAACATACTAGTTACACTGCTAGCACGGTATATAAAACATACTGGTTACACTGCTAGCACAGTATATAAAACATACTAGTTACACTGCTAGCACGGTATATAAAACATACTAGTTACACTGCTAGCACGGTATATAAAACATACTGGTTACACTGCTAGCACGGTATATAAAACATACTGGTTACACTGCTAGCACAGTATATAAAACATACTGGTTACACTGCTAGCACGGTATATAAAACATATTAGTTACACTGCTGGCACAGTAAATAAAACATACTGGTTACACTGCTAGCACGGTATATAAAACATACTGGTTACACTGCTAGCACAGTATATAAAACATACTGGTTACACTGCTAGCACAGTATATAAAACATACTAGTTACACTGCTAGCACGGTATATAAAACATACTGGTTACACTGCTAGCACGGTATATAAAACATACTGGTTACACTGCTAGCACAGTATATAAAACATACTAGTTACACTGCTAGCACGGTATATAAAACATACTGGTTACACTGCTAGCACAGTATATAAAACATACTAGTTACACTGCTAGCACGGTATATAAAACATACTAGTTACACTGCTAGCACGGTATATAAAACATACTGGTTACACTGCTAGCACAGTATATAAAACATACTGGTTACACTGCTAGCACAGTATATAAAACATACTAGTTACACTGCTAGCACGGTATATAAAACATACTGGTTACACTGCTAGCACAGTATATAAAACATACTGGTTACACTGCTAGCACAGTATATAAAACATACTGGTTACACTGCTAGCACAGTATATAAAATATACTAGTTACACTGCTAGCACGGTTTATAAAACATACTGGTTACACTGCTAGCACGGTTTATAAAACATACTAGTTACACTGCTAGCACGGTTTATAAAACATACTAGTTACACTGCTAGCACGGTTTATAAAACATACTAGTTACACTGCTAGCACGGTACATAAAACATACTAGTTACACTGCTAGCACGGTACATAAAACATACTAGTTACACTGCTAGCACGGTACATAAAACATACTAGTTACACTGCTAGCACGGTTTATAAAACATACTAGTTACACTGCTAGCACGGTACATAAAACATACTAGTTACACTGCTAGCACGGTATATAAAACATACTAGTTACACTGCTAGCACGGTATATAAAACATACTAGTTACACTGCTAGCACGGTACATAAAACATACTAGTTACACTGCTAGCACGGTACATAAAACATACTAGTTACACTGCTAGCACGGTACATAAAACATACTAGTTACACTGCTAGCACGGTACATAAAACATACTAGTTACACTGCTAGCACGGTACATAAAACATACTAGTTACACTGCTAGCACGGTACATAAAACATACTAGTTACACTGCTAGCACGGTACATAAAACATACTAGTTACACTGCTAGCACGGTATATAAAACATACTAGTTACACTGCTAGCACGGTACATAAAACATACTAGTCACACTGCTAGCACGGTTTATAAAACATACTAGTTACACTGCTAGCACGGTACATAAAACATACTAGTTACACTGCTAGCACGGTACATAAAACATACTAGTTACACTGCTAGCACGGTACATAAAACATACTAGTTACACTGCTAGCACGGTACATAAAACATACTAGTCACACTGCTAGCACGGTTTATAAAACATACTAGTTACACTGCTAGCAGGATATATAAAACTATCTTACAACATAGCAAGATTAAACCAGTCAAGCAGCCAAACAGTCACACTGGTGTTTAGTGGTCACATAAAAATCACTGTTCATGTTCACACAGTTGAAGCTTATACAGTTACCCGTGTTTTATTCATGGGAATATTACAGTCTGGAACTACAGTATCGATGGTAGAAGTGTTTCTTCTTCTCCGGCTCACCTGCCTCGGTGGGAGACGGCCCATATGTTGAAATTAAAAAATATACGAGACTGATGGTACAGAAATGGATGTAGATTTTTGTTCCAATGGAAATCATTTTGAAAAACTGCAAAGTTGATATTGTGTGTTTATGTACAAGACAATCTGAATAATACATTGTGTGACGACTTCCAAATGTTCAACACAGAAGTAAGAATCTGTAGATACAATCACCGAAAATTTAACATGTCTTCTTCTACTGAAGTTTATTTTATACTCTGTTTCAGACATTAAGTTTTCTTGTACAGGTTGACGGAAGGAAGTTGTAATATTTATACAGTTTTGTAACTTACCAGATCATTCATTGTTACTGTCAGTAGATACACTCACGTCTTCTACAACTGACAACTAGCAAAATAATTAGTCTTTCTAACAAGCACACACGAAAAAAAAATTACATGAAAAACTGAGTTTGTCATAATAATGAAAAACAACCATTTAATATAAAGAACCAGAAGATCCCCCAGACCTTCCCCAGGGTTAATATATGACCCCAGACCTTCCCCAGGGTTAATATATGACCCCAGACCTTCCCCAGGGTTAATATATGACCCCAGACCTTCCCCAGGGTTAATATATGACCCCAGACCTTCCCCAGGGTTAATATATGACCCCAGACCTTCCCCAGGGTTAATATATGACCCCAGACCTTCCCCAGGGTTAATATATGACCCCAGACCTTCCCCAGGGTTAATATATGACCCCAGACCTTCCCCAGGGTTAATATATGACCCCAGACCTTCCCCAGGGTTAATATATGACCCCAGACCTTCCCCAGGGTTAATATATGACCCCAGACCTTCCCCAGGGTTAATATATGACCCCAGACCTTCCCCAGGGTTAATATATGACCCCAGACCTTCCCCAGGGTTAATATATGACCCCAGACCTTCCCCAGGGTTAATATATGACCCCAGACCTTCCCCAGGGTTAATATATGACCCCAGACCTTCCCCAGGGTTAATATATGACCCCAGACCTTCCGCAGGGTTAATATATGACCCCAGACCTTCCCCAGGGTTAATATATATGACCCCAGACCTTCCCCAGGGTTTATATATGACCCCAGACCTTCCCCAGGGTTAATATATGACCCCAGACCTTCCCCAGGGTTAATATATGGGTTAATATATAACCCCAGACCCCCAGGGTTAATATATGACCCCAGGGGTTAATATATGACCCCAGACCTTCCCCAGGGTTAATATATGACCCCAGACCCCCAGGGTTAATATATGACCCCAGGGTTAATATATTCCCCAGGGTTAATATATGACCCCAGACCCCCAGGGTTAATATATGACCCCAGACCTTCCCCAGGGTTAATATATGACCCCAGAATATATAACCTCAGACCTTCCCCAGGGTTAATATATGACCCCAGACCTTCCCCAGGGTTAATATATGACCCCAGACCTTCCCCAGGGTTAATATATAACCCCAGAACTTCCCCAGGGTTAATATATGACCCCAGACCTTCCCCAGGGTTAATATATGACCCCAGACCTTCCCCAGGGTTAATATATGACCCCAGAACTTCCCCAGGGTTAATATATGACCCCAGACCTTCCCCAGGGTTAATATATGACCCCAGACCTTCCCCAGGGTTAATATATGACCCCAGACCTTCCCCAGGGTTAATATATGACCCCAGACCTTCCCCAGGGTTAATATATGACCCCAGACCTTCCCCAGGGTTAATATATAACCCCAGAACTTCCCCAGGGTTAATATATGACCCCAGACCTTCCCCAGGGTTAATATATGACCCCAGACCTTCCCCAGGGTTAATATATGACCCCAGACCTTCCCCAGGGTTAATATATGACAGGGTTAATATATGACCACAGGCCTTCCCCAGGGTTAATATATGACCCCAGACCTTCCCCAGGGTTAATATATGACCCCAGACCTTCCCCAGGGTTAATATATAACCCCAGACCTTCCCCAGGGTTAATATATAACCCCAGACCTTCCCCAGGGTTAATATATGACCCCAGACCTTCCCCAGGGTTAATATATAACCCCAGACCTTCCCCAGGGGTAATATATGACCCCAGACCTTCCCCAGGGTTAATATATGACCCCAGACCTTCCCCAGGGTTAATATATAACCTCAGACCTTCCCCAGGGTTAATATATGACCCCAGGGTTAATATATGACCCCAGAATATATGACTTCCCCAGGGTTAATATATGACCCCAGACCTTCCCCAGGGTTAATATATGACCCCAGACCTTCCCCAGGGTTAATATATGACCCCAGACCTTCCCCAGGGTTAATATATAACCCCAGACCTTCCCCAGGGTTAATAGATAACCCCAGACCTTCCCCAGGGTTAATATTATATACCCCAGAATATATAACCCCAGACCTTCCCCAGGGGTTAATATATAACCCCAGACCTTAATATATATCCCCAGACCTTCCCCAGGGTTAATATATAACCCCAGAACTTCCCCAGGGTTAATATATAACCCCAGACCCCAGAATATATAACCCCAGACCTTCCCCATGGGTTAATATATAACCCCAGACCTTCCCCAGGGTTAATATATAACTTCCCCAGGGTTAATATATGACCCCAGACCTTCCCCAGTGTTAATATATAACCCCAGACCTTCCCCAGGGTTAATATATAACCCCAGACCTTCCCCATGGTTAATATATAACCCCAGACCTTCCCCAGGATTAATATATAACCCCAGACCTTCCCAAGAGTTAATATATAACCCCAGAACTTCCCCAGGGTTAATATATAACCCCAGACCTTCTCCAGGGTTAATATATAACCCCAGAACTTCCCCAGGGTTAATATATAACCCCAGACCTTCCCCAGTGTTAATATATAACCCCAGAACTTCCCCAGGGTTAATATATAACCCCAGACCTTCCCCAGGGTTAATATATAACCCCAGAACTTCCCCAGGGTTAATATATAACCCCAGACCTTCCCCAGGGTTAATATGTAACCCCAGAACTTCCCCAGGGTTAATATATAACCCCAGACCTTCCCCATGGTTAATATGTAACCCCAGAACTTCCCCAGGGTTAATATATAACCCCAGACCTTCCCCAGGGTTAATATATAACCCCAGAACTTCCCCAGGGTTAATATATAACCCCAGACCTTCCCCATGGTTAATATATAACCCCAGAACTTCCCCAGGGTTAATATATAACCCCAGACCTTCCCCAGGGTTAATATATAACCCCAGAACTTCCCCAGGGTTAATATATAACCCCAGACCTTCCCCAGGGTTAATATGTAACCCCAGAACTTCCCCAGGGTTAATATATAACCCCAGACCTTCCCCATGGTTAATATATGACCCCAGAACTTCCCCAGGGTTAATATATAACCCCAGACCTTCCCCATGGGAACTTAGGGTTAATATATAACCCCAGACCTTCCCCACTTCCCCAGGGTTAATATATAACCCCAGACCCCAGAACTTCCCCAGGGTTAATATATGACCCCAGACCTTCCCCAGGGTTAATATATAACCCCAGAACTTCCCCAGGGTTAATATATAACCCCAGACCTTCCCCAGGGTTAATATATAACCCCAGACCTTCCCCAGGGTTAATATATAACCCCAGAACTTCCCCAGGGTTAATATATAACCCCAGACCTTCCCCAGGGTTAATATATAACCCCAGACCTTCCCCAGGGTTAATATATAACCCCAGACCTTCCCCAGGGTTAATATATGACCCCAGAACTTCCTCAGGGTTAATATATAACCCCAGACCTTCCCCAGGGTTAATATATAACCCCAGACCTTCCCCAGGGTTATTATATGACCCCAGAACTTCCCCAGGGTTATTATATGACCCCAGAACTTCCCAGGGGTTAATATATGTCCCCAGACCTTCCCCAGGGTTATTACATAACCCCAGAACTTCCCCAGGGTTATTATATGACCCCAGAACTTCCCAGGGGTTAATATATGACCCCAGACCTTCCCCAGGGTTAATATATAACCCCAGAACTTCCCCAGGGTTATTATATGACCCCAGAACTTCCCAAGGGTTAATATATGACCCGAGAACTTCCTCAGAGATAATATATAACCTAAGAACTTCCCCAAGGTTCCTACATGACCCCAGATACAGTATGAAGGTGAATCACTGATCTGCAAGAAACAGAAGCATTTAAAATTATTATTCTAAATATTTTAATGCAATTTACTCTGCAGAACAAACTACATGGGAAGGAAATCCTTAGCTTCAGATCTTTCGCACTCTCGTGCGTCGTCAGGAGCTATGCAATGTTGCAAGACAGCAACAGATAGGAGGGTGAATTCCCTGAAGCAAGGCAGAAGGTAATAGTGACAACCCATGTCACATGACAACCCATGTCACATGACAACCCATGTCACATGACAACCCATTTCACATGACAACCCATGTCACATGACAACCCATGTCACATGACAACCCATGTCACTTGACAACCCATGTCACTTGACAACCCATGTCACATGACAACCCATGTCACATGACAACCCATGTCTTACAACACTGTATAGCTCCTGACGGCGCACGAGAGTGCGAAAGATCTACAGCTAAAGATGTCCATCTACATGTGACTTGTTCTTCATTGTTAAGATCGCCTGTTTGTGATTGTATTGCAGTAATTTACTCTTAGCATTTTCACTTCATGTTTTAAGAGACTTAGTAAGTGTTGTTGAGAGTGATCTGGATGTTGTTGTGTTACTCTCAGGTCCGCGTCTGTCACCACTGGACTACCAGGCAGACTATATTACCAACCGTGTCATCACACCAACAAAGTACCGTGGCCCTCCTTCTAGAGAGTGTGGCACCCAGTGTGATGACTCCCCACCTGGCAGGTGAGTGTGGCACCCAGTGTGATGACTCCCCACCTGGCAGGTGAGTGTGGTACCCAGTGTGATGACTCCCCACCTGGCAGGTGAGTGTGATACCCAGTGTGATGACTCCCCACCTGGCAGGTGAGTGTGGCACCCAGTGTGATGACTCCCCACCTGGCAGGTGAGTGTGATACCCAGTGTGATGACTCCCCACCTGGCAGGTGAGTGTGGCACCCAGTGTGATGACTCCCCACCTGGCAGGTGAGTGTGATACCCAGTGTGATGACTCCCCACCTGGCAGGTGAGTGTGGCACCCAGTGTGATGACTCCCCACCTGGCAGGTGAGTGTGGCACCCATTGTGATGACTCCCCACCTGGTAGGTGAGTGTGATACCCAGTGTGATGACTCCCCACCTGGCAGGTGAGTGTGATACCCAGTGTGATGACTCCCCACCTGGCAGGTGAGTGTGGCACCCAGTGTGATGACTCCCCACCTGGCAGGTGAGTGTGATACCCAGTGTGATGACTCCCCACCTGGCAGGTGAGTGTGGCACCCAGTGTGATGACTCCCCACCTGGCAGGTGAGTGTGGCACCCAGTGTGATGACTCCCCACCTGGCAGGTGAGTGTGATGACTCCCCACCTGGCAGGTGAGTGTGGCACCCAGTGTGATGACTCCCCACCTGGCAGGTGAGTGTGGCACCCAGTGTGATGAGTCCCCACCTGGCAGGTGAGTGTGATGACTCCCCACCTGGCAGGTGAGTGTGATGACTCCCCACCTGGCAAGTGAGTGTGATACACAATGGGATGACTCCCCACCTGGCAAGTGAGTGTGATACCCAGTGTGATGACTCCCACCTGGCAGGTGAGTGATACCCAGTGTGATGACTCCCACCTGGCAGGTGAGTGTGGTACCCAGTGTGATGACTCCCCACCTGGCAGGTGAGTGTGATGACTCCCCACCTGGCAGGTGAGTGTTGCACCCAGTGTGATGACTCCCCACCTGGCAAGTGAGTGTGATACCCAGTGTGATGACTCCCCACCTGGCAAGTGAGTGTGATACCCAGTGTGATGACTCCCACCTGGCAGGTGAGTGTGATACCCAGTGTGATGACTCCCCACCTGGCAGGTGAGTGTGATGACTCCCCACCTGGCAGGTGAGTGTGGCACCCAGTGTGATGACTCCCCACCTGGCAAGTGAGTGTGATACACAATGGGATGACTCCCCACCTGGCAAGTGAGTGTGATACCCAGTGTGATGACTCCCACCTGGCAGGTGAGTGTGATACCCAGTGTGATGACTCCCACCTGGCAGGTGAGTGTGATACCCAGTGTGATGACTCCCCACCTGGCAGGTGAGTGTGATGACTCCCCACCTGGCAGGTGAGTGTGGCACCCAGTGTGATGACTCCCACCTGGCAGGTGAGTGTGATACCCAGTGTGATGACTCCCCACCTGGCAAGTGAGTGTGATACCCAGTGTGATGACTCCCACCTGGCAGGTGAGTGTGATACCCAGTGTGATGACTCCCCACCTGGCAGGTGAGTGTGATGACTCCCCACCTGGCAGGTGAGTGTGGCACCCAGTGTGATGACTCCCCACCTGGCAGGTGAGTGTGGCACCCAGTGTGATGACTCCCCACCTGGCAGGTGAGTGTGGCACCCAGTGTGATGACTCCCCACCTGGCAGGTGAGTGTGGCACCCAGTGTGATGACTCCCACCTGGCAGGTGAGTGTGATACCCAGTGTGATGACTCCCCACCTGGCAAGTGAGTGTGATACCCAGTGTGATGACTCCCACCTGGCAGGTGAGTGTGATACCCAGTGTGATGACTCCCCACCTGGCAGGTGAGTGTGATGACTCCCCACCTGGCAGGTGAGTGTGGCACCCAGTGTGATGACTCCCCACCTGGCAGGTGAGTGTGGCACCCAGTGTGATGACTCCCCACATGGCAGGTGAGTGTGGCACCCAGTGTGATGACTCCCCACCTGGCAGGTGAGTGTGGCACCCAGTGTGATGACTCCCCACCTGGCAGGTGAGTGTGGCACCCAGTGTGATGACTCCCCACCTGGCAGGTGAGTGTGGCACCCAGTGTGATGACTCCCCACCTGGCAGGTGAGTGAGGCACCCAGTGTGATGACTCCCCACCTGGCACGTGAGTGTGGTACCCAGTGTGATGACTCCCCACCTGGCAGGTGAGTGTGATGACTCCCCACCTGGCAGGTGAGTGTGATGACTCCCCACCTGGCAGGTGAGTGTGATACCCAGTGTGATGACTCCCCACCTGGCAGGTGAGTGTGATGTCTCCCCACCTGGCAGGTGAGTGTGATACCCAGTGTGATGACTCCCACCTGGCAGGTGAGTGTGATACCCAGTGTGATGACTCCCCACCTGGCAAGTGAGTGTGATACCCAGTGTGATGACTCCCCACCTGGCAGGTGAGTGTGATACCCAGTGTGATGACTCCCCACCTGGCAGGTGAGTGTGGTACCCAGTGTGATGACTCCCACCTGGCAAGTGAGTGTGGTACCCAGTGTGATGACTCCCCACCTGGCAGGTGAGTGTGATACCCAGTGTGATGACTCCCCACCTGGCAGGTGAGTGTGATGACTCCCCACCTGGCAGGTGAGTGTGATGACTCCCCACCTGGCAGGTGAGTGTGATGACTCCCCACCTGGCAGGTGAGTGTGATACCCAGTGTGATGACTCCCACCTGGCAGGTGAGTGTGATACCCAGTGTGATGACTCCCACCTGGCAGGTGAGTGTGGCACCCAGTGTGATGACTCCCACCTGGCAGGTGAGTGTGGCACCCAGTGTGATGACTCCCCACCTGGCAGGTGAGTGTGGCACCCAGTGTGATGACTCCCCACCTGGCAGGTGAGTGTGATACCCAGTGTGATGACTCCCCACCTGGCAGGTGAGTGTGATACCCAGTGTGATGACTCCCCACCTGGCAGGTGAGTGTGGCACCCAGTGTGATGACTCCCCACCTGGCAGGTGAGTGTGATGACTCCCCACCTGGCAGGTGAGTGTGGCACCCAGTGTGATGACTCCCCACCTGGCAGGTGAGTGTGGCACCCAGTGTGATGACTCCCCACCTGGCAGGTGAGTGTGGCACCCAGTGTGATGACTCCCCACCTGGCAGGTGAGTGTGGCACCCAGTGTGATGACTCCCCACCTGGCAGGTGAGTGTGGCACCCAGTGTGATGACTCCCCACCTGGCAGGTGAGTGTGGCACCCAGTGTGATGACTCCCCACCTGGCAGGTGAGTGTTGCACCCAGTGTGATGACTCCCCACCTGGCAGGTGAGTGTGGCACCCAGTGTGATGACTCCCCACCTGGCAGGTGAGTGTGGCACCCAGTGTGATGACTCCCCACCTGGCAGGTGAGTGTGATGACTCCCCACCTGGCAAGTGAGTGTGATACGCAGTGTGATGACTCCCCACCTGGCAGGTGAGTGTGGCACCCAGTGTGATGACTCCCCACCTGGCAGGTGAGTGTGTTACCCAGTGTGATGACTCCCCACCTGGCAGGTGAGTGTGGTATCCAGTGTGATGACTCCCCACCTGGCAGGTGAGTGTGATACCCAGTGTGATGACTCCCCACCTGGCAGGTGAGTGTGATACCCAGTGTGATGACTCCCCACCTGGCAGGTGAGTGTGGTACCCAGTGTGATGACTCCCACCTGGCAAGTGAGTGTGATACCCAGTGTGATGACTCCCCACCTGGCAGGTGAGTGTGGTACCCAGTGTGATGACTCCCACCTGGCAGGTGAGTGTGGTACCCAGTGTGATGACTCCCCACCTGGCAGGTGAGTGTGGACTCCCCACCCAGGTGTGATGACTCCCCACCTGGCAGGTGAGTGTGAAACCCAGTGTGATGACTCCCACCTGGCAGGTGAGTGTGATACCCAGTGTGATGACTCCCACCTGGCAGGTGAGTGTGGCACCCAGTGTGATGACTCCCACTTGGCAGGTGAGTGTGATGCCCAGTGTGATGACTCCCCACCTGGCAGGTGAGTGTGGCACCCAGTGTGATGACTCCCACCTGGCAGGTGAGTGTGATACCCAGTGTGATGACTCCCACCTGGCAGGTGAGTGTGGCACCCAGTGTGATGACTCCCACCTGGCAGGTGAGTGTGATACCCAGTGTGATGACTCCCACCTGGCAGGTGAGTGTGATACCCAGTGTGATGACTCCCCACCTGGCAAGTGAGTGTGATACCCAGTGTGATGACTCCCACCTGGCAGGTGAGTGTGATACCCAGTGTGATGACTCCCCACCTGGCAGGTGAGTGTGATACCCAGTGTGATGACTCCCACCTGGCAGGTGAGTGTGATACCCAGTGTGATGACTCCCACCTGGCAAGTGAGTGTGATACCCAGTGTGATGACTCCCACCTGGCAGGTGAGTGTGATACCCAGTGTGATGACTCCCACCTGGCAGGTGAGTGTGATACCCAGTGTGATGACTCCCACCTGGCAGGTGAGTGTGGCACCCAGTGTGATGACTCCCACCTGGCAGGTGAGTGTTGCACCCAGTGTGATGACTCCCACCTGGCAGGTGAGTGTGGCACCCAGTGTGATGACTCCCACCTGGCAGGTGAGTGTGATACCCAGTGTGATGACTCCCCACCTGGCAGGTGAGTGTGATACCCAGTGTGATGACTCCCCACCTGGCAGGTGAGTGTGGTACCCAGTGTGATGACTCCCACCTGGCAGGTGAGTGTGATACCCAGTGTGATGACTCCCACCTGGCAGGTGAGTGTGGTACCCAGTGTGATGACTCCCCACCTGGCAGGTGAGTGTGATACCCAGTGTGATGACTCCCACCTGGCAGGTGAGTGTGGCACCCAGTGTGATGACTCCCACCTGGCAGGTGAGTGTGATACCCAGTGTGATGACTCCCCACCTGGCAGGTGAGTGTGGCACCCAGTGTGATGACTCCCACCTGGCAGGTGAGTGTGATACCCAGTGTGATGACTCCCCACCTGGCAGGTGAGTGTGGCACCCAGTGTGATGACTCCCCACCTGGCAGGTGAGTGTGGCACCCAGTGTGATGACTCCCCACCTGGCAGGTGAGTGTGGCACCCAGTGTGATGACTCCCCACCTGGCAGGTGAGTGTGGCACCCAGTGTGATGACTCCCCACCTGGCAGGTGAGTGTGGCACCCAGTGTGATGACTCCCCACCTGGCAGGTGAGTGTGGCACCCAGTGTGATGACTCCCCACCTGGCAGGTGAGTGTGGCACCCAGTGTGATGACTCCCCACCTGGCAGGTGAGTGTGGCACCCAGTGTGATGACTCCCCACCTGGCAGGTGAGTGTGGCACCCAGTGTGATGACTCCCCACCTGGCAGGTGAGTGTGGCACCCAGTGTGATGACTCCCCACCTGGCAGGTGAGTGTGATACCCAGTGTGATGACCCTGGCAGGTGGCTCCCACCTGGCAGGTGAGTGTGGCACCCAGTGTGATGACTCCCCACCTGGCAGGTGAGTGTGATACCCAGTGTGATGACTCCCACCTGGCAGGTGAGTGTGGCACCCAGTGTGATGACTCCCCCTGGCAGGTGAGTGTAGCACCCAGTGTGATGACTCCCCACCTGGCAGGTGAGTGTGGCACCCAGTGTGATGACTCCCACCTAGCAGGTGAGTGTGGTACCCAGTGTGATGACTCCCCACCTGGCAGGTGAGTGTGGCACCCAGTGTGATGACTCCCCACCTGGCAGGTGAGTGTGATACCCAGTGTGATGACTCCCCACCTGGCAGGTGAGTGTGGCACCCAGTGTGATGACTCCCCACCTGGCAGGTGAGTGTGGCACCCAGTGTGATGACTCCCCACCTGGCAGGTGAGTGTGGCACCCAGTGTGATGACTCCCCACCTGGCAGGTGAGTGTGGCACCCAGTGTGATGACTCCCCACCTGGCAGGTGAGTGTGGCACCCAGTGTGATGACTCCCCACCTGGCAGGTGAGTGTGGCACCCAGTGTGATGACTCCCCACCTGGCAGGTGAGTGTGGCACCCAGTGTGATGACTCCCCACCTGGCAGGTGAGTGTGGCACCCAGTGTGATGACTCCCCACCTGGCAGGTGAGTGTGGTACCCAGTGTGATGACTCCCCACCTGGCAGGTGAGTGTGGCACCCAGTGTGATGACTCCCCACCTGGCAGGTGAGTGTGATACCCAGTGTGATGACTCCCAACTGGAAGGTGAGTGTGGCACCCAGTGTGATGACTCCCACCTGGCAGGTGAGTGTGGCACCCAGTGTGATGACTCCCACCTGGCAGGTGAGTATGGCACCCAGTGTGATGACTCCCCACCTGACAGGTGAGTATGGCACCCAGTGTGATGACTCCCCACCTGACAGGTGACTATGGCACCCAGTGTGATGACTCCCCACCTGGCAGGTGAGTGTGGCACCCAGTGTGATGACTCCCCACCTGGCAGGTGAGTATGGCACCCAGTGTGATGACTCCCCTCCTGGCAGGTGAGTGTGGCACCCAGTGTGATGACTCCCCACCTGGCAGGTGAGTGTGGCACCCAGTGTGATGACTGCCACCTGGCAGGTGAGTGTGGCACCCAGTGTGATGACTGCCACCTGGCAGGTGAGTGTGGCACCCAGTGTGATGACTGCCACCTGGCAGGTGAGTGTGGCACCCAGTGTGATGACTCCCACCTGGCAGGTGAGTGTGGCACCCAGTGTGATGACTCCCACCTGGCAGGTGAGTATGGCACCCAGTGTGATGACTCCCACCTGGCAGGTGAGTGTGGCATGAGTGACAGGTAAGGAATAGCTTAAATTCTCACAAGTTCTATTCATAATAAATGAATCTAACTTATATAATCCTGAACTTATATTCATGTTGAAATTAATACTTTCTATGAACCTTGATTTATCTCAACCATGGGACTGCTTAATACAAGTCCCATGGCAGCAGTCCCATGGACTCAACCATGGGACTGCTTAATACAAGTCCCATGGCAGCAGTCCCATGGACTCAACCATGGGACTGCTTAATACAACTTTCTCGGCCTTCTGATAATTAATTGGGTGGTTAAAATCTCTCACATGAATGAACAGAGAATTAGATTCATGTCAAGTTTTAATGGTATATTTTAATTTTGAAGACTTAATTTAAGTTTTTTTCCCAGTTTGACCGTAATAAATTTTAGTTCAGTCTTTTACAGGGAATCTTGTAGACACAGTCATCAGTATTTTGGGCGAAGTTTAATCAAATGTTTGTTTTAGTGTATCAATATTTTTATATACCACTAACTACCATCCCATGAATCACCCTCACTAACTACCATCCCATGCCTCTCCCTCACTAACTACCATCCCATGCCTCTCCCTCACTAACTACCATCCCATGCCTCTCCCTCACTAACTACCATCCCATGCCTCTCCCTCACTAACTACCATCCCATGCCTCTCC
Organism: Cherax quadricarinatus; assembly: GCF_038502225.1. Taxonomy (NCBI): domain Eukaryota; kingdom Metazoa; phylum Arthropoda; class Malacostraca; order Decapoda; family Parastacidae; genus Cherax; species Cherax quadricarinatus. The sequence continues at coordinate 24,345,514 of NC_091340.1, read as the reverse complement.
CTCACTAACTACCATCCCATGCCTCTCCCTCACTAACTACCATCCCATGAATCTCCCTCACTAACTACCATCCCATGAATCTCCCTCACTAACTACCATCCCATGAATCTCCCTCACTAACTACCATCCCATGCCTCTCCCTCACTAACTACCATCCCATGCTTCTCCCTCACTAACTACCATCCCATGCTCCCTCTCCCCATGCCTCTCCCTCACTAACTCACTAACTACCATCCCATGCCTCTCCCTCACTAACTACCATCCCATGCTTCTCCCTCACTAACTACCATCCCATGCTTCTCCCTCACTAACTACCATCCCATGCTTCTCCCTCACTAACTACCATCCCATGCCTCTCCCTCACTAACTACCATCCCATGCCTCTCCCTCACTAACTACCATCCCATGCCTCTCCCTCACTAACTACCATCCCATGCTTCTCCCTCACTAACTACCATCCCATGAATCACCCTCACTAACTACCATCCCATGAATCACCCTCACTAACTACCATCCCATGCCTCTCCCTCACTAACTACCATCCCATGCCTCTCCCTCACTAACTACCATCCCATGCCTCTCCCTCACTAACTACCATCCCATGCCTCTCACTCACTAACTACCATCCCATGCCTCTCCCTCACTAACATCCTATGCATCTCCCTCACTAACTACCATCCCATGCCTCTCCCTCACTAACTACCATCCCATGCCTCTCCCTCACTAACTACCATCCCATGCCTCTCCCTCACTAACTACCATACCATCCCATGCCTCTCCCTCACTAACTACCATCCCATGCCTCTCCCTCACTAACTACCATCCCATGCCTCTCCCTCACTAACTACCATCCCATGCCTCTCCCTCACTAACTACCATCCCATGCCTCTCCCTCACTAACTACCATCCCATGCCTCTCCCTCACTAACTACCATCCCATGCCTCTCCCTCACTAACTACCATCCCATGCCTCTCCCTCACTAACTACCATCCCATGCCTCTCCCTCACTAACTACCATCCCATGCCTCTCCCTCACTAACATCCTATGCCTCTCCCTCACTAACTACCATCCCATGCCTCTCCCTCACTAACTACCATCCCATGCCTCTCCCTCACTAACTACCATCCCATGCCTCTCCCTCACTAACTACCATCCCATGCCTCTCCCTCACTAACTACCATCCCATGCCTCTCCCTCACTAACTACCATCCCATGCCTCTCCCTCACTAACTACCATCCCATGCCTCTCCCTCACTAACTACCATCCCATGCCTCTCCCTCACTAACTACCATCCCATGCCTCTCCCTCACTAACTACCATCCCATGCCTCTCCCTCACTAACTACCATCCCATGCCTCTCCCTCACTAACTACCATCCCATGCCTCTCCCTCACTAACTACCATCCCATGCCTCCCTCACTAACTACATCCCATGCCTCTCAACTAACTACCATCCCATGCCTCTCCCTCACTAACTACCATCCCATGCCTCTCCCTCACTAACTACCATCCCATGCCTCTCCCTCACTAACTACCATCCCATGCCTCTCCTTCACTAACTACCATCCCATGCCTCTCCCTCACTAACTACCATCCCATGCCTCTCCCTCACTAACTACCATCCCATGCCTCTCCCTCACTAACTACCATCCCATGCCTCTCCCTCACTAACTACCATCCCATGCCTCTCCCTCACTAACTACCATCCCATGCCTCTCCCTCACTAACTACCATCCCATGCCTCTCCCACACTAACTACCATCCCATGCCTCTCCCTCACTAACTACCATCCCATGCCTCTCCCTCACTAACTACCATCCCATGCCTCTCCCTCACTAACTACCATCCCATGCCTCTCCCTCACTAACTACCATCCCATGCCTCTCCCTCACTAACTACCATCCCATGCCTCTCCCTCACTAACTACCATCCCATGCCTCTCCCTCACTAACTACCATCCCATGCCTCTCCCTCACTAACTACCATCCCATGCCTCTCCCTCACTAACTACCATCCCATGCCTCTCCCTCACTAACTACCATCCCATGCCTCTCCCTCACTAACTACCATCCCATGCCTCTCCCTCACTAACTACCATCCCATGCCTCTCCCTCACTAACTACCATCCCATGCCTCTCCCTCACTAACTACCATCCCATGCCTCTCCCTCACTAACTACCATCCCATGCCTCTCCCTCACTAACTACCATCCCATGCCTCTCCCTCACTAACTACCATCCCATGCCTCTCCCTCACTAACTACCATCCCATGCCTCTCCCTCACTAACTACCATCCCATGCCTCTCCCTCACTAACTACCATCCCATGCCTCTCCCTCACTAACTACCATCCCATGCCTCCCTCCTAACTACCATCCCATGCCTCTCCCTCACTAACTACCATCCCATGCCTCTCCCTCACTAACTACCATCCCATGCCTCTCCCTCACTAACTACCATCCCATGCCTCTCCTTCACTAACTACCATCCAATGCCTCTCCCTCACTATGCCTTTCCCTCACCACCATCCCATGCCTCTCCCTCACTAACCACTATCTCATGACTCTCCCTCACTAACCACCATCTCATGACTCTCCCTCACTAACTACCATCCCATGCCTCTCCCTCACTAACATCCTATGCCTCTCCCTCACTAACTACCATCCCATGCCTCTCCCTCACTAACTACCATCCCATGTCTCTCCCTCACTAACTACCATCCCATGCCTCTCACTCACTAACTACCATCCCATGCCTCTCCCTCACTAACTACCATCCCATGCCTCTCCCTCACTAACATCCTATGCCTCTCCCTCACTAACTACCATCCCATGCCTCTCCCTCACTAACTACCATCCCATGCCTCTCCCTCACTAACTACCATCCCATGCCTCTCCCTCACTAACTACCATCCCATGCCTCTCCCTCACTAACTACCATCCCATGCCTCTCACTCACTAACTACCATCCCATGCCTCTCCCTCACTAACTACCATCCCATGCCTCTCCCTCACTAACTACCATCCCATGCCTCTCCCTCACTAACTACCATCCCATGCCTCTCCCTCACTAACTACCATCCCATGCCTCTCCCTCACTAACTACCATCCCATGCCTCTCCCTCACTAACTACCATCCCATGCCTCTAGCTCACTAACTACCATCCCATGCCTCTCCCTCACTAACTACCATCCCATGCCTCTCCCTCACTAACTACCATCCCATGCCTCTCCCTCACTAACTACCATCCCATGCCTCTCCCTCACTAACTACCATCCCATGCCTCTCCCTCACTAACTACCATCCCATGCCTCTCCCTCACTAACTACCATCCCATGCCTCTCCCTCACTAACTACCATCCCATGCCTCTCCTTCACTAACTACCATCCCATGCCTCTCCCTCACTAACCACCATCCCATGCCTTTCCCTCATTAACCATTATCTCATGCCTCTCCCTCACTAACCACTATCTCATGACTCTCCCTCACTAACCACCATCTCATGACTCTCCCTCACTAACTACCATCCAATGCCTCTCCCCCACTAACCACCAACCCATGCCTCTCCCCCACTAACCACCAACCCATGACTCTCCCTCACTAACCACCAACCCATGCCTCTCCCCCACTAACCACCAACCCATGACTCTCCCCCACTAACCACCAACCCATGCCTCTCCCTCACTAACCACCAACCCATGCCTCTCCCTCACTAACCACCAACCCATGCCTCTCCCTCACTAACCACCAACCCATGCTTCTCCCTCACTAACCACCAACCCATGCCTCTCCCTCACTAACCACCAACCCATGCCTCTCCATCACTAACTACCATCCCATGCCACTCCCTCACTACCATCCCATGCTTCTCCCTCACTAACTACCATCCCATGCCTCTCCCTCACTAACCACCATCTCATGCCTCTCCCTCACCAACCACCATCCCATGCTTCTCCCTCACTAACCACCATCTCATGCCTCTCCCTCACTAACCACCATCTCATGCCTCTCCCTCACCAACCACCATCCCATGCCTCTCCCTCACTAACCACCATCCCATGCCTCTCCCTCAGAAGCAGTCCACGGAGGGAGTCCCGTAAGCGTGTAGGCAGAAGGAGCACAACATCCTTGCCTCGAGAGAGTGGTCACAGCAGTGATGCTCGGCCACCCTGGGGCCACAACCACAGTGACAGACCTTACAGGAAGCAGTCGGAGAAGGATCCTTACTCCAACCGACGGCTGAGACGACGGGCTGCCAGGTCAGCATCATTAAACCTTTATTCAACTGCGTCATCACTTGGAATAAACGTGATGTCAGTTTCTGAACTTTTAATAGCATAAAAACCGTAAAAATTATGTACAAATATGCTTTGAGAGTAATATGTAGTTTATGTTAGAAGGCGTTTTATATCAGGCGAGGGAGTGCCAGGACACAGGTGGGGCAGTGCCAGGACACAGGTGGGGCAGTACCAGGACACAGGTGGGGCAGTACCAGGACACAGGTGAGGCAGTGCCAGGACACAGGTGGGGCAGTGCCAGGACACAGGTGGGGCAGTGCCAGGACACAGGTGAGGCAGTGCCAGGACACAGGTGAGGCAGTGCCAGGACACAGGTGGGGCAGTGCCAGGACACAGGTGGGGCAGTACCAGGACACAGGTGGGGCAGTACCAGGACACAGGTGGGGCAGTGCCAGGACACAGGTGGGGCAGTGCCAGGACACAGGTGAGGCAGTGCCAGGACACAGGTGGGGCAGTGCCAGGACACAGGTGGGGCAATGCCAGGACACAGGTGGGGCAGTGCCAGGACACAGGTGAGGCAGTGCCAAGACACAGGTGGGGCAGTGCCAGGACACAGGTGGGGCAGTGCCAGGACACAGGTGGGGCAGTGCCAGTACACAGGTGGTGCAGTGCCAGTACACAGGTGGGGCAGTGCCAGGACACAGGTGGGGCAGTGCCAGGACACAGGTGGGGCAGTGCCAGTACACAGGTGGGGCAGTGCCAGGACACAGGTGGGGCAGTGCCAGTACACAGGTGGGGCAGTGCCAGGACACAGGTGGGGCAGTGCCAGGACACAGGTGGGGCAGTGCCAGGACACAGGTGGGGCAGTGCCAGTACACAGGTGGGGCAGTGCCAGGACACAGATGGGGCAGTGCCAGGACACAGGTGGGGCAGTGCCAGTACACAGGTGGGGCAGTGCCAGGACACAGGTGGGGCAGTGCCAGGGCACAGGTGGGGCAGTGCCAGTACACAGGTGGGGCAGTGCCAGGACACAGGTGGGGCAGTGCCAGTACACAGGTGGGGCAGTGCCAGGACACAGGTGAGGCAGTCCCAGGACACAGGTGAGGGAGTGCCAGGACACAAGTTAGGGGGTGCCAGGACACAGGTGGGGTAGTGCCAGGACACAGGTGAGGCAGTGCAAGGACACAGGTGAGGGAGTGCCAGGACACAGATGGGGCAGTGCCAGGACACAGGTGAGGGAGTGCCAGGACACAGGAGAGGGAGTGCCAGGACACAGGTGAGGGAGTGCTAGGACACAGGTGGGGCAGTGCCAGGACACAGGTGAGGCAGTGCCAGGACACAGGTGAGGGAGTGCCAGGACACAGGTGGGGCAGTGCCAGGACACAGGTGAGGGAGTGCTAGGACACAAGTGGGGCAGTGCCAGGACACAGGTGAGGCAGTGCCAGGACACAGGTGAGGGAGTGCCAGGACACAGGTGGGGCAGTGCCAGGACACAGGTGAGGGAGTGCCAGGACACAGGTGGGGCAGTGCCAGGACACAGGTGAGGCAGTGCCAGGACACAGGTGGGGCAATGCCAAGACACAGGTGGGGCAGTGCCAGGACACAGGTGGGGCAGTGCCAGGACACAGGTGAGGGAGTGTCAGGACACAGGTGAGGGAGTGCCAGGACACAGGTGGGGCAGTGCCAGGACACAGGTGGGGCAGTGCTAGGACACAGATGAGGCAGTGCCAGGACACAGGTGAGGGAGTGCCAGGACACAGGTGGGGCACTGTCAGGACACAGGTGAGGCAGTGCCAGGACACAGGTGAGGGAGTGCCAGGACACAGGTGGGGCAGTGCCAGGACACAGGTGGGGCAGTGCCAGGACACAGGTGAGGCAGTGCCAGGACACAGGTGGGGCAGTGCCAGGACACAGGTGGGGCAGTGCCAGGACACAGGTGAAGGAGTGCCAGAACACAGGTGAGGGAGTGCTAGGACACAGGTGGTGCAGTGCCAGGACACAGGTGGGGCAGTGCCAGAACACAGGTGAAGGAGTGCCATGACACAAGTTAGGGGGTGCCAGGACATAGGTGGGGCAGTGCCAGGACACAGGTGAGGCAGTGCCAGGACACAGGTGAGGGGGTGCCAGGACACAGGTGAGAGAGTGCCAGTACACAGGTGAGGAGGTGCCAGTACACAGGTGGGGCAGTGCCAGTACACAGGTGGGGCAGTGCCAGGACACAGGTGGGGCAGTGCCAGGACACAGGTGGGGCAGTGCCAGTACACAGGTGGGGCAGTGCCAGGACACAGATGGGGCAGTGCCAGGACACAGGTGGGGCAGTGCCAGTACACAGGTGGGGCAGTGCCAGGACACAGGTGGGGCAGTGCCAGGGCACAGGTGGGGCAGTGCCAGTACACAGGTGGGGCAGTGCCAGGACACAGGTGGGGCAGTGCCAGTACACAGGTGGGGCAGTGCCAGGACACAGGTGAGGCAGTCCCAGGACACAGGTGAGGGAGTGCCAGGACACAAGTTAGGGGGTGCCAGGACACAGGTGGGGGAGTGCCAGGACACAGGTGAGGCAGTGCAAGGACACAGGTGAGGGAGTGCCAGGACACAGATGGGGCAGTGCCAGGACACAGGTGAGGGAGTGCCAGGACACAGGAGAGGGAGTGCCAGGACACAGGTGAGGGAGTGCTAGGACACAGGTGGGGCAGTGCCAGGACACAGGTGAGGCAGTGCCAGGACACAGGTGAGGGAGTGCCAGGACACAGGTGGGGCAGTGCCAGGACACAGGTGAGGGAGTGCTAGGACACAGGTGGGGCAGTGCCAGGACACAGGTGAGGCAGTGCCAGGACACAGGTGAGGGAGTGCCAGGACACAGGTGGGGCAGTGCCAGGACACAGGTGAGGGAGTGCCAGGACACAGGTGGGGCAGTGCCAGGACACAGGTGAGGCAGTGCCAGGACACAGGTGGGGCAATGCCAAGACACAGGTGGGGCAGTGCCAGGACACAGGTGGGGCAGTGCCAGGACACAGGTGAGGGAGTGTCAGGACACAGGTGAGGGAGTGCCAGGACACAGGTGGGGCAGTGCCAGGACACAGGTGGGGCAGTGCTAGGACACAGGTGAGGCAGTGCCAGGACACAGGTGAGGGAGTGCCAGGACACAGGTGGGGCACTGCCAGGACACAGGTGAGGCAGTGCCAGGACACAGGTGAGGGAGTGCCAGGACACAGGTGGGGCAGTGCCAGGACACAGGTGGGGCAGTGCCAGGACACACGTGAGGCAGTGCCAGGACACAGGTGGGGCAGTGCCAGGACACAGGTGGGGCAGTGCCAGGACACAGGTGAAGGAGTGCCAGAACACAGGTGAGGGAGTGCTAGGACACAGGTGGTGCAGTGCCAGGACACAGGTGGGGCAGTGCCAGAACACAGGTGAAGGAGTGCCATGACACAAGTTAGGGGGTGCCAGGACATAGGTGGGGCAGTGCCAGGACACAGGTGAGGCAGTGCCAGGACACAGGTGAGGGGGTGCCAGGACACAGGTGAGAGAGTGCCAGTACACAGGTGAGGAGGTGGCAGAACACAGGTGAGGGAGTGCCAGGACACAAGTTTGGGGGTGCAGGACACAGGTGAGGGAGTGCCAGGACACAGGTGAGGCAGTGCAGGACATGAGGGAGTGCCAGGACACAGGTGAGGCAGTGCAGGACACAGGTGAGAGAGCGCCAGGACACAGGTGAGGGGGTGCCAGTACACAGGTGAGGGAGTGCCAGGACACAGGTGAGGGAGTGCCAGGATACAGGTGGGGCAGTGCCAGGACACAGGTGAGGGAGTGCCAGGACACAGGTGAGGGAGTGCCAGGACACAGGTGGGGCAGTGCCAGGACACAGGTGAGGGAGTGCCAGGACACAGGTGAGGGGGTGGCAGGACACAGGTGAGGGAGTTCCAGGACACAAGTTTGGGGGTGCCAGGACACAAGTGAGGGAGTGCCAGGACACAGGTGAGGCAGTGCAGGACACAGGTGAGGGAGCGCCAGGACACAGGTGAGGCAGTGCCAGGACACAGGTGAGGGCTGCCAGGACACAGGTGAGGGAGTGCCAGGACACAGGTGACAGGGTGCCAGGATGCAGGTGAGGGATTGCGAGGACACAAGTTAGGGGGTGCCAGGACACAGGTGAGGGAGGGCCAGGACACAGGTGAGGGAGTGCTAGGACACAGGTGAGAAGGTGCCAGGACACAGGTGAGGGAGTGCCAGGACACAAGTTAGGGGGTGCCAGGACACAGGTGAGAGAGTGCTAGGACACAGGTGAGGGATTGCGAGGACACAAGTTAGGGGGTGCCAGGACATAGGTGGGGCAGTGCCAGGACACAGGTGAGGCAGTGCCAGGACACAGGTGAGGGGGTGGCAGGACACAGGTGAGGGAGTGCCAGGACACAGGTGAGGGGGTGCCAGAACACAGGTGAGGGAGTGCCAGGACACAAGTTTGGGGGTGTCAGGACACAGGTGAGGGAGTGCCAGGACACAGGTGAGGCAGTGCAGGACACAGGGGAGGGAGCGCCAGGACACAGGTGAGGCAGTGCCAGGACACAGGTGAGGGCTGCCAGGACACAGGTGAGGCAGTGCCAGGACACAGGTGAGGGCTGCCAGGATGCAGGTGAGGGATTGCCAGGACACAAGTAGGGGGTGCCAGGACACAGGTGAGGGAGGGCCAGGACACAGGTGAGGGAGTGCTAGGACACAGGTGAGAAGGTGCCAGGACACAGGTGAGGGAGTGCCAGGACACAAGTTAGGGGGTCCCAGGACACAGGTGAGAGAGTGCCAGGACACAGGTGAGGGAGTGCCAGGACACAGATGTGGGAGTGCCAGGACACAAGTGAGGGAGCGCCAGGACACAGGTGAGGGGGTGCCAGTACGCAGGTGAGGGGGTGCCAGGACACAGGTGACGGAGTGCCAGGGCACAAGTTAGGGGGTGCCAGGACACAGGTGAGGGAGTGCCAGGACACATGTGAGGGAGTGCCAGGACACAGGTGGGGCAGTGCCAGGACACAGGTGGGGCAGTGCCAGAACACAGGTGAAGGAGTGCCAGGACACATGTGAGGGAGTGCCAGGACACAGGTGAGGGAGTGCCAGGACACATGTGAGGGAGTGCCAGGACACAGGTGAGGGGGTGCCAGTACGGAGGTGAGGGGGTGCCAGGACACAGGTGAGGGAGTGCCAGGACACAAGTTAGGGGGTGCCAGGACACAGGTGAGAAAGTGCCAGGACACAGGTGAGGGAGTGCCAGGACACAGGTGGGGCAGCGCCAGGACACAGGTGGGGCAGTGCCAGGACACAGGTGAGAGAGTGCCAGGACACAGGTGAGGGAGTGCCAGGACACAGGTGGGGCAGTGCCAGGACACAGGTGACGGGGTGCCAGGACGCAGGTGAGGGAGTGCCAGGACACAGGTGAGGGAGTGCCAGGACGCAGGTGAGGGAGTGCCAGGACACAGGTGAGGGAGTGCCAGGACGCAGGTGAGGGAGTGCCAGGACACAGGTGAGGGAGTGCCAGGACACAGGTGAAGCAGTGCCAGGACACAGGTGAGGGGGTGCCAGGACGCAGG
>NC_091340.1:24328197-24330697 GCF_038502225.1 Cherax quadricarinatus | reverse complement strand
AAGTGTTACTTGTAGTACTGAGGTGTTACTTGTAGTACTGAGGTGTTACTTGTAGTACTGAAGTGTTACTTGTAGTACTGTGGTGTTACTTGTAGTACTGAGGTGTTACTTGTAGTACTGAAGTGTTACTTGTAGTACTGAGGTGTTACTTGTAGTACTGAAGTGTTAATTGTAGTACTGTGGTGTTACTTGTAGTACTGAAGTGTTACTTGTAGTACTGAAGTGTTACTTGTAGTACTGAGGTGTTACTTGTAGTACTGAGGTGTTACTTGTAGTACTGAAGTGTTACTTGTAGTACTGTGGTGTTACTTGTAGTACTGAAGTGTTACTTGTAGTACTGTGGTGTTACTTGTAGTACTGAAGTGTTACTTGTAGTACTGAAGTGTTACTTGTAGTACTGAGGTGTTACTTGTAGTACTGAGGTGTTACTTGTAGTACTGAAGTGTTACTTGTAGTACTGTGATGTTACTTGTAGTACTGAAGTGTTACTTGTAGTACTGAAGTGTTACTTGTAGTACTGAAGTGTTACTTGTAGTACTGAAGTGTTACTTGTAGTACTGAAGTGTTACTTGTAGTACTGAAGTGTTACTTGTAGTACTGAGGTGTTACTTGTAGTACTGAAGTGTTACTTGTAGTACTGAGGTGTTACTTGTAGTACTGAAGTGTTAATTGTAGTACTGTGGTGTTACTTGTAGTACTGAAGTGTTACTTGTAGTACTGAAGTGTTACTTGTAGTACTGAGGTGTTACTTGTAGTACTGAGGTGTTACTTGTAGTACTGAAGTGTTACTTGTAGTACTGAGGTGTTACTTGTAGTACTGAAGTGTTACTTGTAGTACTGTGGTGTTACTTGTAGTACTGAAGTGTTACTTGTAGTACTGAGGTGTTACTTGTAGTACTGAGGTGTTACTTGTAGTACTGAAGTGTTACTTGTAGTACTGAGGTGTTACTTGTAGTACTGAAGTGTTACTTTTAGTACTGTGGTGTTACTTGTAGTACTGAAGTGTTACTTGTAGTACTGAAGTGTTACTTGTAGTACTGAAGTGTTACTTGTAGTACTGAAGTGTTACTTGTAGTACTGTTGTGTTACTTGTAGTACTGAAGTGTTACTTGTAGTACTGAAGTGTTACTTGTAGTACTGAAGTGTTACTTGTAGAACTGAGGTGTTACTTGTAGTACTGAAGTGTTACTTGTAGTACTGAAGTGTTACTTGTATTACTGAGGTGTTACTTGTAGTACTGTGGTGTTACTTGTAGTACTGAAGTGTTACTTGTAGTACTGAAGTGTTACTTGTAGTACTGAAGTGTTACTTGTAGTACTGTGGTGTTACTTGTAGTACTGTGGTGTTACTTGTGGTACTGAAGTGTTGTTTGTAGTACTGAAGTGTTACTTGTAGTAATGAGGTGTTACTTGTAGTACTGAAGTGTTACTTGTAGTACTGAAGTGTTACTTGTAGTACTGAAGTGTTACTTGTAGTACTGAAGTGTTACTTGTAGTACTGAAGTGTTACTTTTAGTACTGAAGTGTTACTTGTAGTACTGAAGTGTTACTTGTAGTACTGAAGTGTTACTTGTAGTACTGAGGTGTTACTTGTAGTACTGAGGTGTTACTTGTAGTACTGAAGTGTTACTTGTAGTACTGAAGTGTTACTGAAGTGTTACTTGTAGTACTGAAGTGTTACTTGTAGTACTGAGGTGTTACTTGTAGTACTGAGGTGTTACTTGTAGTACTGAAGTGTTACTTGTAGTACTGAAGTGTTACTTTTAGTACTGAAGTGTTACTTGTAGTACTGAAGTGTTACTTGTAGTACTGAAGTGTTACTTGTAGTACTGAGGTGTTACTTGTAGTACTGAGGTGTTACTTGTAGTACTGAAGTGCCACTTACAGTACTGAAGTGCCACTTACAGTACTGAAGTGCCACTTATAGTACTGAAGTGCCACTTACAGTACTGAAGTGCCACTTACAGTACTGAAGTGCCACTTACAGTACTGTAAGTGTCACTTACAGTGCCGAAGTGTCACTTACAGTACTGTAAGTGTCACTTACAGTACTGTAAGTGTCACTTACAGTGCCGAAGTGTCACTTACAGTGCCGAAGTGTCACTTACAGTGCCGAAGTGTCACTTACAGTACTGTAAGTGTCACTTACAGTGCCGAAGTGTCACTTACAGTGCCGAAGTGTCACTTACAGTACTGTAGAAGTGTCACTTACAGTACTGTAAGTGTCACCTTACAGTGCCGAAGTGTCACTTACAGTGCCGAAGTGTCACTTACAGGTGCCGAAGTGTCACTTACTGCCGAAGTGTCACTTACAGTGCCGAAGTGTCACTTACGGTGCCGAAGTGTCACTTACAGTGCCGAAGTGTCACTTACAGTGCCGAAGTGTCACTTACAGTGCCGAAGTGTCACTTACAGTACTGTAAGTGTCACTTACAGTGCCGAAGTGTCACTTACAGTGCCGAAGTGTCACTTACAGTGCCGAAGTGTCACTTGCAGCCTCC
>NC_091340.1:24253197-24320697 GCF_038502225.1 Cherax quadricarinatus | reverse complement strand
TGCAGGACGTCCTGCCTTTGTTGTGTCAGCTCCTGCAGGACGTCCTGCCTTTGTTGTGTCAGCTCCTACAGGACGTCCTGCCTTTGTTGTGTCAGCTCCTGCAGGACGTCCTGCCTTTGTTGTGTCAGCTCCTGCAGGACGTCCTGCCTTTGTTGTGTCAGCTCCTGCAGGACGTCCTGCCTTTGTTGTGTCAGCTCCTGCAGGACGTCCTGCCTTTGTTGTGTCAGCTCCTGCAGGACGTCCTGCCTTTGTTGTGTCAGCTCCTACAGGACGTCCTGCCTTTGTTGTGTCAGCTCCTGCAGGACGTCCTGCCTTTGTTGTGTCAGCTCCTACAGGACGTACTGCCTTTGTTGTGTCAGCTCCTGCAGGACGTCCTGCCTTTGTTGTGTCAGCTCCTGCAGGACGTCCTGCCTTTGTTGTGTCAGCTCCTGCAGGACGTCCTGCCTTTGTTGTGTCAGCTCCTGCAGGACGTCCTGCCTTTGTTGTGTCAGCTCCTGCAGGACGTCCTGCCTTTATTGTGTCAGCTCCTGCAGGACGTCCTACCTTTGTTGTGTCAGCTCCTGCAGGACGTCCTGCCTTTGTTGTGTCAGCTCCTGCAGGACGTCCTGCCTTTGTTGTGTCAGCTCCTACAGGACGTCCTGCCTTTGTTGTGTCAGCTCCTGCAGGACGTACTGCCTTTGTTGTGTCAGCTCCTGCAGGACGTCCTGCCTTTGTTGTGTCAGCTCCTGCAGGACGTCCTGCCTTTGTTGTGTCAGCTCCTACAGGACGTCCTGCCTTTGTTGTGTCAGCTCCTGCAGGACGTCCTGCCTTTGTTGTGTCAGCTCCTGCAGGACGTCCTGCCTTTGTTGTGTCAGCTCCTGCAGGACGTCCTGCCTTTGTTGTGTCAGCTCCTGCAGGACGTCCTACCTTTGTTGTGTCAGCTCCTGCAGGACGTCCTACCTTTGTTGTGTCAGCTCCTGCAGGACGTCCTGCCTTTGTTGTGTCAGCTCCTGCAGGACGTCCTGCCTTTGTTGTGTCAGCTCCTGCAGGACGTCCTGCCTTTGTTGTGTCAGCTCCTGCAGGACGTCCTGCCTTTGTTGTGTCAGCTCCTACAGGACGTCCTGCCTTTGTTGTGTCAGCTCCTGCAGGACGTACTGCCTTTGTTGTGTCAGCTCCTGCAGGACGTCCTGCCTTTGTTGTGTCAGCTCCTGCAGGACGTCCTGCCTTTGTTGTGTCAGCTCCTACAGGACGTCCTGCCTTTGTTGTGTCAGCTCCTGCAGGACGTCCTGCCTTTGTTGTGTCAGCTCCTGCAGGACGTCCTGCCTTTGTTGTGTCAGCTCCTGCAGGACGTCCTGCCTTTGTTGTGTCAGCTCCTGCAGGACGTCCTACCTTTGTTGTGTCAGCTCCTGCAGGACGTCCTACCTTTGTTGTGTCAGCTCCTGCAGGACGTCCTGCCTTTGTTGTGTCAGCTCCTGCAGGACGTCCTGCCTTTGTTGTGTCAGCTCCTGCAGGACGTCCTGCCTTTGTTGTGTCAGCTCCTGCAGGACGTCCTGCCTTTGTTGTGTCAGCTCCTGCAGGACGTCCTACCTTTGTTGTGTCAGCTCCTGCAGGACGTCCTACTTTTGTTGTGTCAGCTCCTGCAGGACGTCCTGCCTTTGTTGTGTCAGCTCCTGCAGGACGTCCTGCCTTTGTTGTGTCAGCTCCTGCAGGACGTACTGCCTTTGTTGTGTCAGCTCCTGCAGGACGTCCTGCCTTTGTTGTGTCAGCTCCTGCAGGACGTCCTGCCTTTGTTGTGTCAGCGCCTGCAGGACGTCCTGCCTTTGTTGTGTCAGCTTCTGCAGGACGTCCTGCCTTTGTTGTGTCAGCTCGTGCAGGACGTCCTGCCTTTGTTGTGTCAGCTCCTGCAGGACGTCCTGCCTTTGTTGTGTCAGCTCCTGCAGGACGTCCTGCCTTTGTTGTGTCAGCTCCTGCAGGACGTCCTGCCTTTGTTGTGTCAGCTCCTGCAGTACGTCCTGCCTTTGTTGTGTCAGCTCCTGCAGGACGTCCTGCCTTTGTTGTGTCAGCTCCTGCAGGACGTCCTGCCTTTGTTGTGTCAGCTCCTGCAGGACGTCCTGCCTTTGTTGTGTCAGCTCCTGCAGGACGTCCTGCCTTTGTTGTGTCAGCTCCTGCAGGACGTCCTGCCTTTGTTGTGTCAGCTCCTGCAGGACGTCCTGCCTTTGTTGTGTCAGCTCCTGCAGGACGTCCTGCCTTTGTTGTGTCAGCTCCTGCAGGACGTCCTGCCTTTGTTGTGTCAGCTCCTGCAGGACGTCCTGCCTTTGTTGTGTCAGCTCCTGCAGGACGTCCTGCCTTTGTTGTGTCAGCTCCTGCAGGACGTCCTGCCTTTGTTGTGTCAGCTCCTGCAGGACTCCCTGCCTTTGTTGTGTCAGCTCCTGCAGGACGTCCTGCCTTTGTTGTGTCAGCTCCTGCAGGACTCCCTGCCTTTGTTGTGTCACCTCCTGCAGGACGTCCTGCCTTTGTTGTGTCAGCTCCTGCAGGACGTCCTGCCTTTGTTGTGTCAGCTCCTGCAGGACGTCCTGCCTTTGTTGTGTCAGCTCCTGCAGGACGTCCTGCCTTTGTTGTGTCAGCTCCTGCAGGACGTCCTGCCTTTGTTGTGTCAGCTCCTGCCGGACGTCCTGCCTTCGTTGTGTCAGCTCCTGCAGGACGTCCTACCTTTGTTGTGTCAGCTCCTGGAGGACGTCCTGCCTTTGTTGTGTCAGCTCCTGCAGGACGTCATTCTCAGTGTTACTAACAGGCCGCTAATACAGTTTTGAGGATGTCAGTAGTGTCTGACTTTAGTAGTTTATCCTGGTTACTGAGAATGAAAACAGTACTATCTTGTGTAGCATAGATGTCTACTGAGGCAATAGATGCATAGATGTCTACTGAGGCAATAGATGCATAGATGTCTACTGAGGCAATAGATGCATAGATGTCTACTGAGGCAATAGATGCATAGATGTCTACTGAGGCAATAGATGCATAGATGTCTACTGAGGCAATAGATGCATAGATGTCTACTGAGGCAATAGATGCATAGATGTCTACTGAGGCAATAGATACATAGATGTCTACTGAGGCAACAGATACATAGATGTCTACTGAGGCAATAGATACATAGATGTCTACTGAGGCAATAGATGCATAGATGTCTACTGAGGCAATAGATGCATAGATGTCTACTGAGGCAATAGATACATAGATGTCTACTGAGGCAATAGATGCATAGATGTCTACTGAGGCAATAGATGCATAGATGTCTACTGAGGCAATAGATACATAGATGTCTACTGAGGCAATAGATACATAGATGTCTACTGAGGCAATAGATACATAGATGTCTACTGAGGCAATAGATGCATAGATGTCTACTGAGGCAATAGATACATAGATGTCTACTGAGGCAATAGATACATAGATGTCTACTGAGGCAATAGATACATTTTCGTGAACCCTGGATACAGTCTGGTACGCTGGTATTTAACGAATATCATTGGTCAAGTCGGTACAAGAACTGCAACAGTAAAGTTCCCTCTTGGACACCTTTATAAAGGACTCTCCCTAACAACACTAGTCCCATCAGACAAAAAAAAGTACCCAAGTAAAAACGCCCCAAGATTTTGCTAATAATCAGCAACGGCTACTGGATATTCTTTTTTTTTTTTTTTTTTTTTGATATAGCTAATTGATAAGAAAACAGGACAGGTGGAAAGACAGATGAAACAAGAGAAAAGTGACGGGGTTGGATAAGCCATGTAATAAGAATGATGAGGAGGGATCATATGGTATTACAACCTAGGATTTCAAATGGCCTGTTATCCCAGGTGTAATGGGAGCAAATAAACACAGTAGAAAAAGTTTAGACTTATATTATCCTTCACCAATTATAACAGCAATATGTACACTATGTACAGTGATAAATATAGTGCACTCCACGGTAAGCAAGGCAGAAATAGAAGCCACAAGATAGCAGACCGTGCTTCAACCAGCTCTAGAGTGGGAATGACAAGGGCAGACAGGAGAGCGGTATCCACATAACCTCTGCGATTGTCAATCCCACCTTCTTATTGGCTAGAACCTGGTCACTAGTTGAACGATGGGGCCCCATCATCAACTCTTAGCAACCTGGTTCGCTGGTTGGGGGAGATAGCCTGTAAATGAGGGTGTGTCCATGCGCCGAATAAAGGTTACGTACTCTTTGCATGCCACACCCCCACCCCCGAGAAGGCTCAGGATTAGGCTGCCACCTCCCAGTGGTAACCGTGCCGCCATGGCACAAAATAATGGGACCGCCTATCCTCTCCACCATCCAACTCTTAGATAGAGCTCAGCTTTCCTAGTGCCTGAAAGCCAAACCCTAAACTCAGAGTGAGACAGCAGTCAGATAAGCCAACATAGGTCCAAGATACAAGCGGACGGTAGCCCGTATCCCCTCACTAAAAAAAAACCCCACATCAGGGGATAAAAAAAAGAGCTTGAAAGGGGGGTTACCACAAATACATCCTAACCTAAATAAAATATTAAACTAGACTCTTGACAAAGAGTCTGCCAACACATTTTCTTTGCCGGCAATATATTTAATAAAAATATTGTAGGGCTGCAGCCTGAGAGTCCAACGCATAAGCCTTGTGTTGTGATTCTTCATGGCTTGGAGATAGACTAACGGGTTGTGATCACTGTAGACTGACCACCTGCGATGTTTGGCCCACATAAACATCGAAATGCTCCAAAGCCATTACCAGCGCGAGGGCTTCTTTTTCAATGGTAGAGTAAGCTCTCTGATGTGGCTGGAACTTGGCTGAAAAGTATGCGATTGGCTGCAGCTCCTTGTTCCCGATTTGTAATAGTACCGCCCCAACCCCAGACTCACAAGCATCAACCTGTAATGAAAAAGGTTTGGAGAAGTCTGGAGACAAGAGAATGGGTGCAGAGCACAATAATCTTTTTGCTTTATTAAAAGCAGTGTTACAATCTGACGTCCAATTAAAGGGAACTTTATGACTGGTAAGAGAGGTAAGAGGGGCTACAATATCTGAGAAATTCTTACAGAATCTTCTGTAAAATCCTATCATGCCTAGGAAACGTTGAAGAGATTTCCTATCATGAGGAACTGGATATTCTTTAATCGAAAGAACTTTAGCAAGTTTAGGTGCAACTTTACCACTACCTACTTCATGGCCTAGAAAAGTGACAGTGGCCTGGCCAAAGGAAGATTTAGACAAATTAACTGTTAATTGGGAATTCTTAAAGGTCTCAAACAGAGCTTTAAGTCTAAGTAGGTGTTGATCCCAAGTATCAGACACCACAACAATATCATCTAGGTATGCTGCCGTGCCTTCAAGTCCTTTAATAGCCTGATGGACGAGTTTCTGGAATGAAGAGGGGGAATTTTTCATTCCGAAGGGGGTAACTGTATACTGATAATGACCTCCTGGAATCACGAAGACAGAGATTTCCTTCGCCTTATCTGTCAAAGGTACCTGATAGTAACCTTTAAGGAGATCTAATTTGGACACAAAAGTAGCCTTACCCACAAAGTCAATTACGTCATCCAGACGAGGAAGAGGGTAAGCATCTGTAATTGTGACCTCGTTCACTTTACGGTAGTCTGTGCACATACGAAACCCTCCATCAGCCTTTTTTACTAGGATGCACGGTGAAGCCCATGGACTAGACGACTCCTCCACTAAACCATGTTCTAACAAGAAGTCTACTTCCTGCTGAAGTAACCTTTGCTTTTCAGGATTAGCTCTGTAGGGGGAGAGTTTAATTGGTTTAGATTTTCCCACATCTACATCATGGTAACCTAACGTACATTTTTTCGGCACATCCGAAAAAATATTAGGATATGACTGTAGAAGCTCAGTTAAATTGGTTGCTTGTATTTCAGATAATCCATCCATTAACGGGCTAGGATCCTTGAGGAGGACAGAATTTGAAAGTTTAGTATTAATTTCAGAGATAGAGTGCAAAGAGTCAGAGTCGTCCTCAGAGGTAGAGGACAGAGTCATTACTGGGACTTTATCTGGTGTATGAAAGGCCTTGATTTGATTTATGTGGCAAGTTTTTGTTTTTGAGGTCTTATCAATGGGAGCTACCACATAATTTAAATCAGATAATCTACTTACTATCTGCATAGGTCCCGTAAATCTAGCTTTCAAGGTGTGGCCAGGTATAGGTTCCTGCACCAACACCTTGTCTCCTGGATGGAAGGAGCGGAATTGTGCACTTCTGTCATACCTCTGTTTCATCTTACTTTGAGCTGTCTTTAGCTTAGCCGTGGCTAACTCACGTGCCACCTGCAACCTTGAAGACGGGTTGTAGAGTGCTGAGCTTACGTCTTCTCCCATCCATCCTTCTTTGAGCACCCGAAGAGGACCTCGTACATTGTGCCCAAAGATCAGCTCAAACGGACTATACCCTGTAGACTCTTGCACCGTCTCTCGTACTGAGAACAGCAACAATGGTAGAGATTCATCCCAATCTGTGGGAAAGTGCATGCAAAAACTTCTCATCATTGTTTTTAATGTTTGGTGGAATCTTTCCAAGGCGCCTTGGGACTGAGGGTGATAGGCAGTGGATAAGTTGTGAATTATCCCTAACCTAGTTAATACTTCCCTAAATGCTTTGGCAGTGAAGTTAGTACCTTGATCACTTTGTATAGTTTTAGGAATGCCAAAACAAGAAATGAATTTTGTTAAAGCTTTGAGAATAGCTTTAGTATTGATACTACGCATTGGGATCGCTTCAGGATATCTGGTTACTTTATCCATAATTGTAAATAAATACTGATTTCCAGACTTTGACTTAGGTAGTGGACCTACACAATCTATAATTAAATCTGCAAAAGGTTCTCCATCAGCAGGTATGGGTTGGAGAGGTGCAGGTTTAATAGAATGTCCAGGTTTTCCAACTTGCTGACATTCTCGGCAACACCTAATATGATTCTTCACATCTTTCTTTAATGTTGGCCAATAAAATTCTTTTGTGATTCTATACAAGGTTTTTGTAATTCCTAAGTGACCTCCTGATGACGTATTATGAGCTATATTTAATATCCGAGGTCTATACTTGGTTGGAACCACTAACCTGTCGTATAATTGCCGGCCCTCTGTCTCCTTACCAGTCTCAGTGCATACCAAATAATCATTTTTAACTTCATACTTGACTGGATGACCCAAAGAGGATTTACCCATGGCTGCCTCAAAAGCGAATTTTAACGAAGGGTCCTTACGTTGTTCCTCCCGGAAGGACAGTCCCTCGGGCATGGAAACAGAGACATCTGGCAATCCTGCAACCTGGGAATAGGAAGGCTTGATCGGGGTCTGTTCACTTGATTTACGAGACTCCGGCCGGTGTGTCTCATAAAACAACGTGGCTATTCCGAGATCGGAGTCGTCCAAGGATAGGTCAACATTCTCCCCAGACAGCCCTTGGGATGTTGCCCGAGTTATGGCCAACACTGGAGAAGCATTAATCATTATAGGTTCAGGACACGAACTAACAGTAGTAATGTTATTACCCAGTAATAACATGGCATTTTTCATGGGAAATCCTTTTGAGATACCTACAGTCAAGTACCCAGTGTAATATTTGCACTGTACATAAATTTTATGCAAAGGAACAGAATATATAGTTCCTCCATAGGCTTCCAATAAAACTGATGAATTCAAGGAAGTATTCTCTGAAAGGGGTAATATTCCTTCTCTGACAAGTGAGCAATATGCTCCAGTATCTCTAAAGGTATTTACTTTAGTTGGTTCTGAGTTTTCCTGAAGGGAAATAAGACTTTCGCAATAATAAGGGGCCATACCTTTTTCTACTTCTCTAGGGGACATGTTACTAGGGATATTAGAGATTTTCCCGATGGGTTGAGGTTTTTGGGGGCAGTTGGAACTGATATGACCTACTTTATTACACCTGAAGCAGACGACAGGCTTGCCCTTTACTCCCTGATGACGTTGCAAGTGGTGTCGTTCTGGCTGGTGCCTCTCTGGATATTGTTGTCGAGATGCTCCATAAGTAGTTTGCCTCTCCGCAGGGGGACCATATGTTGAGAAGCGTGGCTCACCAGGTGACTTGGTTGGATGTCGTAGACGCTCTCCCTCCGGCTGGCACTTCATTCTCCAATGTTGTCGATCTCTG
Organism: Cherax quadricarinatus; assembly: GCF_038502225.1. Lineage (NCBI taxonomy): Eukaryota > Metazoa > Arthropoda > Malacostraca > Decapoda > Parastacidae > Cherax > Cherax quadricarinatus. The sequence goes on along the minus strand of NC_091340.1, from coordinate 24,312,537 downwards.
CTCACGCCAGACTGTTGAAAAGAGAGACGGGACCGCTCGGACAAGGAGCGGTTCGTTTCGAAGGTATCAGCCAACCTGGCCGCCTCCAATGCAGTGGTTAAGTCACGATCCTGCAGAAAGACACGAACCTCTGGTCCCACAGACTCCAGCAGGTTATCAATCAGAATAAGCTGCACCAGCTCCTCAAAGTTAGAGACACCACTCGCTTTATACCAGCTGGTAAAAGCTTTGGTTTGCTGTCTCACAAAGTCCACCAGGGATTGACCAAGCTGCCGCCTGTTCAATTTGAAGGTCTTACGATATTTAGCTGGGATACATGTATATGCTCCCAACACTGTGGTCTTCACTACTTGATAATCAGAGAATTCAGCGTCAGTTAATACCGACGTAAATTCCTGTGCCTTACCCAATAATGCTGTATGAACCAACGCTGCCCAGTGCTGTTCCGGCCACCTCAAGGCTCGAGCCTGATTTTCGAAGCTTTCGAAAAATTGCTCTGGTTCGGCCTCATTGAAGCGGGGAACAAGCTGTACTGCTTTTTGTAAACTGAAATCGTTTACAGAATGCGAAAACTGCCTCCTTTCTCTTTCCCTATCAAATTCTTCCCTTGCGAATGCTCTCTGTTCCCTAGTTTGCTCAAGATTGATTTTTGCCAGCTGAAGTGCCAACGACGCTGATTCACCCTGAGACAACCCAGCTGCACTATACTGACCATTTTGCTCCGTAGGTGTATCATCTTCCTCCTGCGAGAACATAGTAGTTTTTGCCCTAGCTCCCGTAGAGGGAGGAGTCTGATGTGCCATCTCTTCTTCAATAAGTATGTCAGCAATAAGTGAACGCAGTTGCGCAGCTGTAAGAGTGCGTTTATAGGGAATGCCAATGGAACGAGCAATTTGCCAACAACGCTGTAGGGACAATTTAGGTAGGTTATGCAAAGTATATGCCGACACCAGGCGTCTGACTCGTCTAGGTGGCATAAGTTATTCGCTATGCACAGTACGAATACCCCAACGTAACACGTTAATTTGCAGAACACGCTTAGCTATGCACAGTACGATTGCAGAATACGCATACAAGCAAAGCCGACTGCACACAAGACTGACCGTAGCGAAGCGAGCACACTGAACAAGCTAGTAGCGAGCTGCTGAACGATCACACAATAGCAAGGCTGATCATAAGCAACTGACACGCAAAATTTGTAAAGCGAAGCGAAACAGCAAGCTACACAATGTTCCTGCTACAAGCTTCACCCTAAGCTCAACCGTTTCTCTAAGTCCAGCTCTCGGACAGGCTACCCATATTACAACCTAGGATTTCAAATGGCCTGTTATCCCAGGTGTAATGGGAGCAAATAAACACAGTAGAAAAAGTTTAGACTTATATTATCCTTCACCAATTATAACAGCAATATGTACACTATGTACAGTGATAAATATAGTGCACTCCACGGTAAGCAAGGCAGAAATAGAAGCCACAAGATAGCAGACCGTGCTTCAACCAGCTCTAGAGTGGGAATGACAAGGGCAGACAGGAGAGCGGTATCCACATAACCTCTGCGATTGTCAATCCCACCTTCTTATTGGCTAGAACCTGGTCACTAGTTGAACGATGGGGCCCCATCATCAACTCTTAGCAACCTGGTTCGCTGGTTGGGGGAGATAGCCTGTAAATGAGGGTGTGTCCATGCGCCGAATAAAGGTTACGTACTCTTTGCATGCCACATATGGTTATAAATATGACCAGAATTTTTAAAGGGGTGGAGGGGTAAGCCAGCGGAAGGCCTCGGTCAGGTGACCAAAATCTCCAGCTGTGGTTCACCATCTAAGTAAAACCTAACCTAATGATGAGCAGCAAAGGGAGAGGGAGGGAGGGAGAGAGAGAGAGAGAGGTAGAGAGAGAGAGAGAGAGAGAGAGAGAGAGAGAGAGAGAGAGAGAGAGAGAGAGAGAGAGAGAGAGAGAGAGAGAGAGAGAGAGAGAGAGAGAGAGAGATTGTTGACAACCAAGTGAAAGCCTTCACTGGACACATCCTTAATCTACAACAAGAACACATTCCTCACCGGCAATATGTGACAAAGCCTACAGATCAGCCTTGGTTTGGCTTTCGTTGTAGAGAGGCTGCTACTGCTAAGTACAAAGCATGGCGAAGGTATAAGAGACATCCTACCACCTATAACAGGAACCTGCACACGCAAGCCTGTAGGCATATGGGTGACGTTCAAAAGTGGGCCATTGCTAAATGGGAGGTGGACACTAAAAGAAAGCTAGCATCAGGTAGGGTACGCTCCAAAACCTGGTGGTCCCTGGTCAAGGACAGACAAGGTTATCTGCCTGATGAGCTCATTCCACCTCTAAATCGACAGGATGGGACCACCTCTACTATTAGTCAAGAGAAGGCGGACCTCTTTGCTGAACACTTTGCTACCAAAATGCAAGTTCCTGATCCAGCAAGGGACCCTCCTTGGCTAGCTGCAAGAACTGTGTCAAAACTGTCAGTGGTGACAATAAGGCAGGAGGAGGTGCACTTCCTTCTTAAATCGCTTGACCAAGAAAAGGCCGTGGGCCCAGACAAGTTGAGCCCAAGATTGTTGAGAAGAAGATGTGCAGACCAGCTAGCAGCACTTCTAACTCGCATCTTTCAGCACTGCCTAGTACAGTGTAAATGGCCCTCTCTATGGAAAGAGGCAAATGTAGTCCCTGTTCACAAAAAGAAGAGCAGAGCAGAAATCAGCAACTACAGACCAGTGTCACTCCTGTCAATCACTGGTAAGATCCTTGAGACAATAATCTCAAGACAAATGACAAAGTTTTTTGACTACCACTCACTACTTTGTGATCGTCAATATGGCTTCAGGAAAGGTTACTCTGCTGCTGATCTGTTGTTAAACCTCTCCACTAAGTGGCACCAGTCACTGGATGAATCCAAAGTCAGCTGTGTGGTAGCACTGGACATTGCTGGCGCTTTCGACCGGGTGTGGCACCAGGGCCTCTTAGCAAAACTTCAAGCACTGGGAATTGCAGGCTCTACGCTATGTCTCCTCAGTGATTACCTTCATGGTAGATCTCTAAGTGTAGTTCTCAATGGAACGGAATCAGCAAGACATCCTATTGGGGCAAGTGTTCCACAAGGAAGCGTGCTGGGTCCATTGTTATGGAATGTCTACTTCAACGACCTTCTTCATCTCATCCCAGAATCACATGCATATGAATACGACTGTACACTGACATTCACTTATCCAAGAGAAGAAATGCCAGCTGCTCTAAGCTACATCAATCACCAGCTGAGAGCTATATCAGCTTGGGGAAATAGATGACAAGTAACATTTGCACCTGAGAAAACGCAAATGATGATCGTCTCTAGGCACCATGATGGTAATGCTGGTGCAGTAGTAAGGATGAATGGGAGGGTGTTGGCACCTGGAGAAGAAGTTGATATCCTTGGGGTGAAATTTGACTCCAAACTAACCATGAAGAACCATGTTGTAAATCTTGCAAACAAGGCAGCCAGGAAGCTTACAGCACTTCACCGTATCTCGCATCTGCTTGACAGTAGGGGTTGCAAGATCCTGTACGAGGCACAAGTACGTTCACACCTTGAGTATGCTCCACTTTCTTGGTTTGCCTGCCCCCCCCCCTCTCATCTGCGACTGCTTGACAGAGTAGAGAACAGAGCAAGACGTCTCATCTCTCGCCTGGACCCATCCTGGATAGATCTGTCATTTCAGCAGAGCCTTCAACACAGGAGGGATGTGGGTGGCCTTACTGTTATGTACAAGGCTAATATTGTCAAAATACCACACTTGGATCCACTTAGAGGACAGCGTGAATCAAGCTTTTATGCCACAAGACGGGCAGAAAGCAGCAACTTCACTCTGGCTGTACCCTTCTCCAGAACATCACTCCATCTGAGATCATACATACCCAGGATGACTCGAGTATGGAACACATTCGTACAGCATAATGATGTCAACGAGATAAAGTCAGTTGATCAAATGAAAATGCTGGCCCACAGATGGCTCCAACTTCATCCTGTTCCCTACTTGTATGTCTTTTAACAATAAAAATGCTTTCAAATGAGCTGATGTAGGTAACAGCTCTTAGCTTGCCAATAAAGTTAGGAATCCTTAACCTGTAAATAGCTTGTCAATAAAGCTAGGGATCCTTAACCTTGTCTCAAACCATGTGTAAAAAGAGAGAGAGAGAGAGAGAGAGAGAGAGAGAGAGAGAGAGAGAGAGAGAGAGAGACAGACAGACAGACAGACAGACAGACAGACAGACAGACAGACAGAGACAGACAGACAGAGACAGACAGACAGACAGAGATGGTCAATGTTTAAATGGTGTGTGGTGCTGCGAGGTCAGGTAAGGAGTGTAACTTGTGGTGCTGCAAGGTCAGGTGAGGAGTGTAACTTGTGGTGCTGCAAGGTCAGGTAAGGAGTGTAACTTGTGGTGCTGCGAGGTCAGGTAAGGAGTGTAACTTGTGGTGCTGCGAGGTCAGGTAAGGAGTGTAACTTGTGGTGCTGCAAGGTCAGGTAAGGAGTGTAACTTGTGGTGCTGCAAGGTCAGGTAAGGAGTGTAACTTGTGGTGCTGCAAGGTCAGGTGAGAAGTGTAACTTGTGGTGCTGCGAGGTCAGGTAAGGAGTGTAACTTGTGGTGCTGCAAGGTCAGGTAAGGAGTGTAACTTGTGGTGCTGCAAGGTCAGGTGAGAAGTGTAACTTGTGGTGCTGCAAGGTCAGGTAAGGAGTGTAACTTGTGGTGCTGCAAGGTCAGGTAAGGAGTGTAACTTGTGGTGCTGCAAGGTCAGGTAAGGAGTGTAACTTGTGGTGCTGCAAGGTCAGGTAAGGAGTGTAACTTGTGGTGCTGCGAGGTCAGGTAAGGAGTGTAACTTGTGGTGCTGCAAGGTCAGGTAAGGAGTGTAACTTGTGGTGCTGTGTCAAGTGGTGAGTGTTGAATGGTTGTTGGTGTGGGTCAGTCCCCTCCCTCCATCCTTCTTGAAGGGGTGATGCTGGGAGGTGTAGAAGCTAGAAAGATGCTGCTAGTAAAGATGATCGTCATATGGAAGAGACAGCAGCTATATTGCGAAGTTTGTGAAGTGCAACACTGTACTTGATGGTATTATAAAACCTGTGAGGTGCAACACTGTACTTGATGGTATTATAAAACCTGTGAGGTGCAACACTGTACTTGATGGTATTATAAAACCTGTGAGGTGCAACACTGTACTTGATGGTATTATGAAACCTGTGAGGTGCAACACTGTACTTGATGGTATTATAAAACCTGTGAGGTGCAACACTGTACTTGATGGTATTATGAAACCTGTGAGGTGCAACACTGTACTTGATGGTATTATAAAACCTGTGAGGTGCAACACTGTACTTGATGGTATTATAAAACCTGTGAGGTGCAACACTGTACTTGATGGTATTATAAAACCTGTGAGGTGCAACACTGTACTTGATGGTATTATAAAACCTGTGAGGTGCAACACTGTACTTGATGGTATTATAAAACCTGTGAGGTGCAACACTGTACTTGATGGTATTATAAAACCTGTGAGGTGCAACACTGTACTTGATGGTATTATAAAACCTGTGAGGTGCAACACTGTACTTGATGGTATTATAAAACCTGTGAGGTGCAACACTGTACTTGATGGTATTATAAAACCTGTGAGGTGCAACACTGTACTTGATGGTATTATAAAACCTGTGAGGTGCAACACTGTACTTGATGGTATTATAAAACCTGTGATATTATAAAACCTGTGAGGTGCAACACTGTACTTGATGGTATTATAAAACCTGTGAAGTGCAACACTGTACTTGATGGTATTATAAAACCTGTGAGGTGCAACACTGTACTTGGTGGTATTATAAAACCTGTGAGGTGCAACACTGTACTTGATGGTATTATAAAACCTGTGAGGTGCAACACTGTACTTGATGGTATTATAAAACCTGTGAGGTGCAACACTGTACTTGGTGGTATTATAAAACCTGTGAGGTGCAACACTGTACTTGGTGGTATTATAAAACCTGTGAGGTGCAACACTGTACTTGATGGTATTATAAAACCTGTGAAGTGCAACACTGTACTTGATGGCATTATAAAACCTGTGAGGTGCAACACTGTACTTGATGGTATTATAAAACCTGTGAGGTGCAACACTGTACTTGATGGTATTATAAAACATGTGAGGTGCAACACTGTACTTGGTGGTATTATAAAACCTGTGAGGTGCAACACTTTACTTGATGGTATTATAAAACCTGTGAAGTGCAACACTGTACTTGATGGTATTATAAAACCTGTGAGGTGCAACACTGTACTTGGTGGTATTATAAAACCTGTGAGGTGCAACACTGTACTTGATGGTATTATAAAACCTGTGAGGTGCAACACTGTACTTGATGGTATTATAAAACCTGTGAGGTGCAACACTGTACTTGGTGGTATTATAAAACCTGTGAGGTGCAACACTGTACTTGGTGGTATTATAAAACCTGTGAGGTGCAACACTGTACTTGATGGTATTATAAAACCTGTGAAGTGCAACACTGTACTTGATGGCATTATAAAACCTGTGAGGTGCAACACTGTACTTGATGGTATTATAAAACCTGTGAGGTGCAACACTGTACTTGATGGTATTATAAAACCTGTGAGGTGCAACACTGTACTTGATGGTATTATAAAACCTGTGAGGTGCAACACTGTACTTGATGGTATTATAAAACCTGTGAGGTGCAACACTGTACTTGATGGTATTATAAAACCTGTGAAGTGCAACACTGTACTTGATGGTATTATAAAACCTGTGAGGTGCAACACTGTACTTGGTGGTATTATAAAACCTGTGAGGTGCAACACTGTACTTGATGGTATTATAAAACCTGTGAGGTGCAACACTGTACTTGATGGTATTATGAAACCTGTGAGGTGCAACACTGTACTTGATGGTATTATAAAACCTGTGAGGTGCAACACTGTACTTGATGGTATTATAAAACCTGTGAGGTGCAACACTGTACTTGATGGTATTATGAAACAACTGTACTTGATTATAAAACCTGTGAGGTGCAACACTGTACTTGATGGTATTATAAAACCTGTGAGGTGCAACACTGTACTTGATGGTATTATAAAACCTGTGAGGTGCAACACTGTACTTGGTGGTATTATGAAACCTGTGAGGTGCAACACTGTACTTGATGGTATTATAAAACCTGTGAGGTGCAACACTGTACTTGGTGGTATTATGAAACCTGTGAGGTGCAACACTGTACTTGATGGTATTATAAAACCTGTGAGGTGCAACACTGTACTTGGTGGTATTATGAAACCTGTGAGGTGCAACACTGTACTTGATGGTATCACCATAAAATATTCCTAATGAAAAAATCCCTGCAAGAGTTAAGGTCTATCATTTTAATAAGATTCAGTAATGTACAGATCCACATAGAGACTAACATCAGTAATACTTTAATCTCTAACACTGAGATTATATGAAGCTTCGTATATAGCGTAGATACTACACTAATAAATACATATCTCTCACTGTTTATATGAATTAAGGCTTAATTATATTAACTGTCTTCCTATACTCTGTAGCCTTATTATATGTGTGATACATAAGATACATAGAAACCTACATTAGAAATAAGCCAATAATAATTTGGTTAAATCGTCATTTTTTGACAATAAGTGACCATACTGTTTGTAAAATGTGAATGTATTTAATAATGTTCCATAATAACCCACATTCAGACAGAAACACATAAGATTAATTGTTCTGTATATTTTGATCCCCTTCTGGGGTCCTCTTCAGCAGATACATAAGTGAAAAGAGAAAATGAATATATAGGGAAGGTTACACATTACCCTGTACAAGGGAGTAGCATGTAATGATATTTATTTCTACCAGTACATGTACAAGGTATACAGACCATAGCTGACATCAGTGACATACTACTGTATAGAAAGTTGCTTGGTATGCTGAACATTTCCCGCAAATTAGGTCAATTTTGTCCCCAGGATGCGACCCACACCAGTCCACTAACACACAGGTACCTACTTTATTGATGGGGAACACAGACAACCGGTGTATCATAATGTTTAAAAAGTGAGATCAATCACAAGTTTTTCTCCCGGCTAGACGTTTTAACTTTTGATAATTTATTGACAGTAAAACATAAAATTTAAAACAAAAAAAAATTTCAGGACGAATAAATGGAGAATGTAACGTGGGTGGTGGAAGCAGCAGCCAGCCTCTCTCACCCAGCTCTCGACCGCCCACACCTCGCCGCCTGCCGCCCATCACTCCTTCAAGAAGTGAGGAACTGGTAGCTTCACCTCGGCCCACTTCGGTTCCTCGCTCCGCCTCCCCTCCGGTGCCTGCCGTGGCCAAGCGACTCTCCGCTAGTTCCAGGTCCGGCCAGTCTCCCCATGAGCCACGTAAGTCACCAGCTGCAGTGCTACTGGCGCTGACCAAGTGTGTTTAATTGACTGCTACCCACATTACTGACCAGGTGTTGTAGGGGAACACTCGCCTCACACTGTCCGTGCTTGAATCCCGGCACGGTGGAAACGTTCAGCATGTTTCTTTACATCTGCTGTCACTGTTCACCTAGCAGTAAGTAGGTACCTGGTTGTTAGTCGACTGGTGTGGGTAGCATCCTGAGTGACAAGATTAAAGGGCCACAATAAGAGTCTTCGATTACGTACTGACTTTCTTGGGTTATCCCGGGTGGCAAACCCTTCTTTCCCCTGGGTTAAAAATCCGAATAAATCTTATCTCACCTGTATCACTAACAAAGTGTAGCTTCACCGTTCTGGATACCACCTGTATCCACGACAAGTGATGGCCAGGTTGTCCTGGCCATCACTGGTATCCCTGACCAGATGTGTTCTCTACATGTTGCTGGTGTTATTAATACTGGTGATAACTGTAGCACGTTAGTTTACTGGTGTTATTAAAGACTGATGATAAACCATACCACGGGTGGGGTTAGAACCCGCGATCAGTCACAAAACTCCAGACCGTCGCGTTAGCCACTGGACCAGCTAACGCGACGGTCTGGAGTTTTGTGACTCTGATCGCGGGTTCTAACCCCACCCGTGGTATGGTTTGTTTGCAATCGTGTCATTACGATTTGGTGAGTCGTGTTGATAGGTAATAACTCTGTAGCATATCAGTTTGTTAGTGTTGTTGTTAAAGACTGATGATAACTGCCGAGTATGAACACGACCTTTAGCAGTCACGTATGAAATCAGTTTGTGTCAGGCAGGTATTTTTGACTATAGAGAATTTTAAAATCTAACTTTATGGAAACGGGAATAGGTTAAGCTGTGAGATGCAGTGTGGGTGAAGTGATGTTTGAGATGCAGTGTGGGTGAAGTGATGCGTGAGATGCAGTGTGGGTGAGGTGATGTGTGAGATGCAGTGTGAGTGAGGTGATGTGTGAGATGCAGTGTGGGTGAGGTGAGGTGTGAGATGCAGTTTGGGTGAAGTGATGTTTCAGATGCAGTGTGGGTGAGGTGATGTGTAAGATGCAGTGTGGGTGAAGTGATGCTTGAGATACAGTGTGGGTGAGGTGATGTGTGAGATGCAGTGTAGGTGAGGTGATGTGTGAGATGCAGTGTGGGTGAAGTGATGTTTGAGATGCAGTGTGGGTGAGGTGATGTGTGAGATGCAGTGTGGGTGAAGTGATGTGTGAGATGCAGTGTGGGTGAGGTGATGTGAGATGCAATGTGGGTGAGGTGAGGTGTGAGATGCAGTTTGGGTGAAGTGATGTTTGAGATGCAGTGTGGGTGAGGTGATGTGTGAGATGCAGTGTGGGTGAGGTGATGTGTGAGATGCAGTGTGGGTGAGGTGAGGTGTGAGATGCAGTTTGGGTGAAGTGATGTTTGAGATGCAGTGTGGGTGAGGTGATGTGTGAGATGCAGTGTGGGTGAGGTGATGTGTAAGATGCAGTGTGGGTGAAGTGATGCTTGAGATACAGTGTGGGTGAGGTGATGTGTGAGATGCAGTGTGGGTGAGGTGATGTGTGAGATGCAGTGTGGGTGAAGTGAAGTTTGAGATGCAGTGTGGGTGAGGTGATGTGTTAGATGCAGTGTGGGTGAGGTGATGTTTGAGATGCAGTGTGGGTGAAGTGATGTTTGAGATGCACTGTGGGTGAGGTGATGTGTGAGATGTAGTGTGGGTGAAGTGATGTTTGAGATGCAGTGTGGGTAAAGTGATGTTTGAGATGCAGTGTGGGTGAGGTGATGTGTGAGATGTAGTGTGGGTGAAGTGATGTTTGAGATGCAGTGTGGGTGAAGTGATGTTTGAGATGCACTGTGGGTGAGGTGATGTGTGAGATGTAGTGTGGGTGAAGTGATGTTTGAGATGCAGTGTAGGTAAAGTGATGTTTGAGATGCAGTGTGGGTAAAGTGATGTTTGAGATGCAGTGTGGGTATGGAGAACTGACAGATGCCTGGTATACCTCAGGTCTGGAGCGCCAGCTGACGCCAGTGGAGAACCCAGAGTCACCCAGACACCAACCAACCTCTTCACCTACTGCCTCTCCGCCCTCCGCTGTCACCTCAGGTAACTCCTATACATGGATTACGGTGAGACAGAGAGAAAGACAGATAGACGGAGACAGAGTACATGGTAGATATCAGAAGACTAGAAGACAAAAAGAATGCAGATGTAATATATAGACTTTGCAAAAGCCTTCGACAAGTGTGACCATGGCGTAATAGCGCACAAAATGCGTGCTAAAGGAATAACAGGAAAAGTCGGTCGATGGATCTATAACTTCCTCACTAACAGAACACAGAGAGTAGTCGTCAACAGAGTAAAGTCCGAGGCAGCTACGGTGAAAAGCTCTGTTCCACAAGGCACAGTACTCGCTCCCATCTTGTTCCTCATCCTCATATCCGACATAGACAAGGATGTCAGCCACAGCACCGTGTCTTCCTTTGCAGATGACACCCGAATCTGCATGACAGTGTCTTCCATTGCAGACACTGCAAGGCTCCAGGCAGACATCAACCGAATCTTTCAGTGGGCTGCAGAAAACAATATGAAGTTCAACGATGAGAAATTTCAATTACTCCGATATGGTAAACATGAGGAAATTAAATCTTCATCAGAGTACAAAACAAATTCTGGCCACAAAATAGAGCGGAACACCAACGTCAAAGACCTGGGAGTGATCATGTCGGAGGATCTCACCTTCGAGGACCATAACATTGTATCAATCGCATTTGCTAGAAAAATGACAGGATGGATAATGAGAACCTTCAAAACTAGGGAGGCCAAGCCCATGATGACACTCTTCAGGTCACTTGTTCTATCTAGGCTGGAATATTGCTGCACACTAACAGCACCTTTCAAGGCAGGTGAAATTGCTGACCTAGAAAATGTACAGAGAACTTTCACGGCGCGCATAACGGAGAAAAAACATCTCAATTACTGGGAGCGCTTGAAGTTCCTGAACCTGTATTCCCTGGAACGCAGGCGGGAGAGATACATGATTATATACACCTGGAAAATCCTAGAGGGACTAGTACCGAACTTGCACACGAAAGCAAAAGACTTGGCAGACGATGCAACATCCCCCCAATGAAAAGCAGGGGTGTCACTAGCACGTTAAGAGACCATACAATAAGTGTCAGGGGCCCGAGACTGTTCAACTGCCTCCCAGCATACATAAGGGGGATTACCAACAGACCCCTGGCAGTCTTCAAGCTGGCACTGGACAAGCACCTAAAGTCGGTTCCTGATCAGCCGGGCTGTGGCTCGTACGTTGGTTTGCGTGCAGCCAGCAGTAACAGCCTGGTTGATCAGGCTCTGATCCACCAGGAGGCCTGGTCACAGACCGGGCCGCGGGGGCGTTGACCCCCGGAACTCTCTCCAGGTAAACTCCAGGTAAACTCCAGGGTTGTACGGGTATCGTCAGGGTTGTACAGGTATCGTCAGGGTTATACAGGTATCGCCAGGGTTGTACAGGTATCGTCAGGGTTGTACAGGTATCATCAGGGTTGTACAGGTATCATCAGGGTTGTACAGGTATCATCAGGGTTGTACAGGTATCATCAGGATTGTACAGGTATCGTCAGGGTTGTACAAGTATCATTAGGGTTGTACAGGTATCGTCAGGGTTGTACAGGTATCGTCAGGGTTGTACAGATATCGTCAGGGTTGTACAGGTATCATCACGGTTGTACAGGTATCATCAGGGTTGTACAGGTATCATCAGGGTTGTACAGGTATCGTCAGGGTTGTTCAGGTATCATCAGGTTTGTACAGGTATCATCAGGGTTGTACAGGTATCATCAGGGTTGTACAGGTATCATCAGGGTTGTGCAGGTATCGTCAAGGTTATACAGGTATCGTCAGGGTTGTACAGGTATCGTCAGGGTTGTACAGGTATCATCAGGGTTGTACAGGTATCGTCAAGGTTATACAGGTATCATCAGGGTTGTACAGGTATCATCAGGGTTGTACAGGTATCGTCAGGGTTGTACAGGTATCGTCAGGGTTATACAGGTATCATCAGGGTTGTACATGTATCATCAGGGTTGTACAGGTATCGTCAAGGTTATACAGGTATCATCAGGGTTGTACAGGTATCGTCAAGGTTATACAGGTATCATCAGGGTTGTACAGGGATCATCAGGGTTGTACACGTATCGTCAGGGTTGTACAGGTATCGTCAGGGTTGTACAGGTATCATCAGGGTTGTACAGGTATCATCAGGGTTGTACAGGTATCGTCAGGGTTGTACAGATATCATCAGGGTTGTACAGGTATCGTCAGGGTTGTACGGATATCATCAGGGTTGTACAGGTATCGTCAGGGTTGTACAGGTATCATCAGGGTTGTACAGGTATCGTCAGGGTTGTACAGGTATCGTCAGGGTTGTACAGGTATCGTCAGGGTTGTACAGGTATCGTCAGGGTTGTACAGGTATCATCAGGGTTGTACAGGTATCGTCAGGGTTGTACAGGTATCGTCAGGGTTGTACAGGTATCGTCAGGGTTGTACAGGTATCGTCAGGGTTGTACAGGTATCGTCAGGGTTGTACAGGTATCGTCAGGGTTGTACAGGTATCGTCAGGGTTGTACAGGTATCGTCAGGGTTGTACAGGTATCATCAGGGTTGTACAGGTATCATCAGGGTTGTACAGGTATCGTCAGGGTTGTACAGGTATCGTCAGGGTTGTACAGGTATCGTCAGGGTTGTACAGGTATCGTCAGGGTTGTACAGGTATCGTCAGGGTTGTACAGGTATCATCAGGGTTGTACAGGTATCATCAGGGTTGTACAGGTATCATCAGGGTTGTACAGGTATCGTCAGGGTTGTACAGGTATCGTCAGGGTTGTACAGGTATCGTCAGGGTTGTACAGGTATCATCAGGGTTGTACAGGTATCGTCAGGGTTGTACAGGTATCATCAGGGTTGTACAGGTATCGTCAGGGTTGTACAGGTATCATCAGGGTTGTACAGGTATCGTCAGGGTTGTACAGGTATCATCAGGGTTGTACAGATAACATCAGGGTTGTACAGGTATCGTCAGGGTTGTACAGATAACATCAGGGTTGTACAGGTATCATCAGGGTTGTACAGGTATCATCAGGGTTGTACAGATATCGTCAGGGTTGTACAGGTATCATCAGGGTTGTACATGTATCGTCAGGGTTGTACAGGTATCGTCAGGGTTGTACATGTATCGTCAGGGTTGTACAGGTATCGTCAGGGTTGTACAGATATCGTCAGGGTTGTACAGGTATCGTCAGGGTTGTACAGGTATCGTCAGGGTTGTACAGGTATCGTCAGGGTTGTACATGTATCGTCAGGGTTGTACAGATATCGTCAGGGTTGTACATGTATCGTCAGGGTTGTACAGGTATCGTCAGGGTTGTACAGGTATCATCAGGGTTGTACAGGTATCGTCAGGGTTGTACAGGTATCATCAGGGTTGTACAGGTATCGTCAGGGTTGTACATGTATCGTCAGGGTTGTACAGGTATCATCAGGGTTGTACAGGTATCGTCAGGGTTGTACAGGTATCGTCAGGGTTGTACAGGTATCGTCAGGGTTGTACAGGTATCGTCAGGGTTGTACAGATCATCAGGGTCAGGGGGTTGTACAGGTATCGTCAGGGTTGTACAGATATCGTCAGGGTTGTACAGGTATCGTCAGGGTTGTACAGGTATCGTCAGGGTTGTACAGGTATCATCAGGGTTGTACAGGTATCGTCAGGGTTGTACAGATAACATCAGGGTTGCAAAGGTATCATCAGGGTTGTACAGATAACATCAGGGTTGTACAGGTATCATCAGGGTTGTACAGGTATCATCAGGGTTGTACAGGTATCGTCAGGGTTGTACAAGTATCGTAAGGGTTGTACAGGTATCGTCAGGGTTGTACAGGTATCGTCAGGGTTGTACAGGTATCGTCAGGGTTGTACAGGTATCATCAGGGTTGTACAGGTATCATCAGGGTTGTACAGGTATCGTCAGTGTTGTACAGATATCATCAGGGTTGTACCGGTATCGTCAGGGTTGTACAGGTATCGTCAGGGTTGTACAGGTATCATCAGGGTTGTACAGGTATCGTCAGGGTTGTACAGGTATCGTCAGGGTTGTACAGGTATCGTCAGGGTTGTACAGGTATCGTCAGGGTTGTACAGGTATCGTCAGGGTTGTACAGGTATCGTCAGGGTTGTACAGGATCATCAGGGTTGTACAGGTATCATCAGGGTTGTACAGGTATCGTCAGGGTTATACAGGTATCATCAGGGTTGTACAGGTATCGTCAGGGTTGTATAGGTATCGTCAGGGTTGTACAGGTATCGTCAGGGTTGTACAGGTATCGTCAGGGTTGTACAGGTATCGTCAGGGTTGTACAGGTATCGTCAGGGTTGTACAGGTATCGTCAGGGTTGTACAGGATCATCAGGGTTGTACAGGTATCATCAGGGTTGTACAGGTATCGTCAGGGTTATACAGGTATCATCAGGGTTGTACAGGTATCGTCAGGGTTGTACAGGTATCGTCAGGGTTGTACAGGTATCATCAGGGTTGTACAGGTATCGTCAGGGTTGTACAGGTATCGTCAGGGTTGTACAGGTATCATCAGGGTTGTACAGGTATCGTCAGGGTTGTACAGGTATCGTCAGAGTTGTACAGGTATCATCAGGGTTGTACAGGTATCGTCAGGGTTGTACAGGTATCATCAGGGTTGTACAGTTATCGTCAGGGTTGTACAGGTATCGTCAGGGTTGTACAGGTATCATCAGGGTTGTACAGGTATCGTCACGGTTGTACAGGTATCGTCAGGGTTGTACAGGTATCGTCAGGGTTGTACAGGTATCGTCAGGGTTGTACAGGCATCATCAGGGTTGTACAGGTATCGTCAGGGTTGTACAGGTATCGTCAGGGTTGTACAGGTATCAACAGGGTTGTACAGGTATCGTCAGGGTTGTACAGGTATCATCAGGGTTGTACAGGTATCGTCAGGGTTGTACAGGTATCGTCAGGGTTGTACAGGTATCGTCAGGGTTGTACAGGTATTGTCAGGGTTGTACAGGTATCGTCAGGGTTGTACAGGTATCATCAGGGTTGTACAGGTATCGTCAGGGTTGTACAGGTATCGTCAGGGTTGTACAGGTATCATCAGGGTTGTACAGGTATCGTCAGGGTTGTACAGGTATCATCAGGGTTGTACAGGTATCATCAGGGTTGTACAGGTATCGTCAGGGTTGTACAGGTATCGTCAGGGTTGTACAGGTATCGTCAGGGTTGTACAGGTATCGTCAGGGTTGTACAGGTATCGTCAAAGAGACATAATATTTATCCATATTAATTTTGCTGGTCAATACCTGTCTTGTACAAGTCAATATAAACTTCCAGGTTTTTTCTGATAATGTTTAACTATTTATGATATAAATTATGCAGACAAAATGTATAAATAGACTAATGTTTAGGATTTAAATATGTTACGTAGGATTGTTATATTTTAATGTATTTATTTCATTTTCAGATATTTAGAGGCTTTTTTTATATGTTGTAGATGTTAAAATTTATCCTTATGCTACTGATAATACTTCTGAAACGGTATTCAAGTTTTTTCAGTGGTTATTTTAGGAGCTACGTTAAATTCGCTAAGCTGGGATGCAGATTAAAGGGGGTGGAGGGGTAAGCCAGTGGAAGGCCTCGGTCAGATGACCAAAAGCTCCAACGGCGGCTTATCATCTGACTAGGACCCGCGTCAGGAAACACTTATCCAGTTTCCTGATGAACCTTACCTAACATAACTTAGTGTGTACCCAGCACAGTAGGAGGTGGGAGTGTGTGTTGGTACTCTGGTTTCATGTGTGTGGAGATCCAGTACTCAGATCTGTGAGTCACTGTGCTTTGTACAGCGATGGTGAACAGTCTGGGGAAGAAATCTAGACACTTGTTGCTAGCAGATTGAATGTTATTAACAAATACTGCTATGTCACACAGCATGTCCGTATCACCTAACAAACACTGCTATACATAGCTACCACGTATCACATAATGACCATACTTGCGACACACACCTAACATACCTGTAATAACTTAAAGTTATGTCTGAAAGTCAGGGCAGCAGCCATCATATATTAATATGTCTTACCCAGTAGAGGTAATATTTAACAAACCACTAAAAGTGCCAATAAAGTTAGACTAGTAAATATTACCTCTATTTTTAATAATTGGGAAACGACTTGTACTCTCATCTGTACTCTCAGCTGTACTCTCAGCTGTACTCTCAGCTGTACTCTCATCTGTACTCTCAGCACCTTAACACGAAATGTACATAAACAGATGGCGACTATTCCTAGGAAGAAAATAATAAATTTTCTGGACAAAAATACTGGAAACCGACATTGGACTCCGTAAGATAGAATTAAACTCATCCCAGTCTGTGGAGCTGAACTCTTCTCCAGGCTGAGGGACTGACCACCTCACACTCTTCTCCAGGCCTCATGAGGGACTGACCACCTCACACTCTTCTCCAGGCTGAGGGACTGACCAACTCACACTCTTCTCCAGGCTGAGGGACTGACCACCTCACACTCTTCTCCAGGCCTCATGAGGGACTGACCACCTCACACTCTTCTCTAGGCTGAGGGACTGACCACCTCACACTCTTCTCCAGGCTGAGGGACTGACCACCTCACACTCTTCTCCAGGCCTCATGAGGGACTGACCACCTCACACTCTTCTCTAGGCTGAGGGACTGACCACCTCACACTCTTCTCCAGGCTGAGGGACTGACCACCTCACACTCTTCTCCAGGCTGAGAGACTTACCTCACACTCTTCTCTAGGCTGAGGGACTGACCACCTCACACTCTTCTCCAGGCTGAGGGACTGACTACCTCACAGTCTTCTCCAGGATGAGGGAATGACCACCTCACACTTTTCTGCAGACAGAGGGACTGACCACCTCACACTCTCCAGGCTGAGGGACTGACCACCTCACAGTCTTCTCCAGGCTGAGGGACTGACCACCTCACAGTCTTCTCCAGGCTGAGGGACTGACCACCTCACAGTCTTCTCCAGGATGAGGGACTGACTACCTCAAAAACTATTTTTCCAAGGGTTCATGGACTAATTACATCATCTTTACTTCACTACTATGCCTGCTGCCTGAATTTAATCTCCTCTACACATGACTGAAGAAGCCTACTGTGTAGGCTACTAACTACGTATAACACTTCTGCTCAGGTGACAGCAGATCCGTCCATGTCACACTGTACATGTGCTCGGTTACTCAGCGCTCTGGCGACACCACAGTATTGTGTCAACACCAACATACTTGTACCCTGCTGCTGGCCCGGCCCTAATACCACACACACACACTAGTAACACCTACCATCACATTGGTAACATAGGTGAGGGTATCATAATACCACACACACACACTAGTAACACATACCATCACATTGGTAACATAGGTGAGGGTATCACACTGGTATCAACTTCTAAACCCAGTATCAAACATATGTAGTTACCCCTTAAGTGATACAGACATGTATGCTGTGTGATACAGTAATGTTTACTGTGTGATACAGTAATGTTTACTGTGTGATACAGTAATGTTTACTGTGTGATACAGTAATGTTTACTGTGTGATACAGTAATGTTTACACTGTGATACAGTAATGTTTACACTGTGATACAGTAATGTTTACTGTGTGATACAGTAATGTTTACACTGTGATACAGTAATGTTTACTGTGTGATACAGTAATGTTTACTGTGTGATACAGTAATGTTTACACTGTGATACAGTAATGTTTACTGTGTGATACAGTAATGTTTACTGTGTGATACAGTAATGTTTACTGTGTGATACAGTAATGTTTACACTGTGATACAGTAATGTTTACACTGTGATACAGTAATGTTCACACTGTGATACAGTAATGTTTACACTGTGATACAGTAATGTTCACACTGTGATACAGTAATGTTTACACTGATACAGTAATGTTCACACTGTGATACAGTAATGTTCACACTGTGATACAGTAATGTTTACACTGTGATACACTGTGATACAGTAATGTTCAGTAATGTTTACACTGTGATACAGTAATGTTTACACTGTGATACAGTAATGTTCACACTGTGATACAGTAATGTTTACACTGTGATACAGTAATGTTTACACTGTGATACAGTAATGTTTACACTGTGATACAGTAATGTTTACACTGTGATACAGTAATGTTTACACTGTGATACAGTAATGTTTACTGTGTGATACAGTAATGTTTACACTGTGATACAGTAATGTTTACACTGTGATACAGTAATGTTTACATTGTGATACAGTAATGTTTACACTGTGATACAGTAATGTTTACACTGTGATACAGTAATGTTTACACTGTGATACAGTAATGTTTACTGTGTGATACAGTAATGTTTACATTGTGATACAGTAATGTTTACTGTGTGATACAGTAATGTTTACTGTGTGATACAGTAATGTTTACACTGTGATACAGTAATGTTTACTGTGTGATACAGTAATGTTTACTGTGTGATACAGTAATGTTTACTGTGTGATACAGTAATGTTTACACTGTGATACAGTAATGTTTACACTGTGATACAGTAATGTTTGCTAAGTGATACAGTCATTTTTCACTACAAGACACATAAAAGTTCATTAATCAGCTGATACATAGTGGACACCTTCCGGGGACTTTAAACAGATAATGTAATTCGTCTCTAACAACATTAATTACCTTTTACAGTCCTCGAAAATTACACGTGAAATCATATTATTTTATCATTAGTTACATTTTACACTTTTTTTTTAATTATTCTACATTATAGGTAATTTTTTAATTTAAAATTAAATATTTTACAGCTAATTAGGTTTTCCAAAACACGCCACTGGGGATGGAAATCGACAGCTGAAGATCTTTCACACGTCTCCGTGCGTCATCAGGAGCTATACAATGTTGCAAGAATAGCAACAGGTGAGATGAGAGGAAGTGTTCTTAAAGTAAGGTAGCGTTGTGACGCTATTTCTGTTAGGAACTGATTGGCGTCACAACGCTACCTTACTCTTGAGAAAACTTCCTCTCATTCCACCTGTTCCTACCCATGCAACATTGCATAGCTCCTGATGATGCACAAAGACGTGTGAAAGATCTAGAGATGAAGCTTTCCATCTCCCGTGGCTTGTCTTGCATATGTATGTATGTATATATATAATATTATATATATATATATATATATATATATATATATATATATATATATATATATATGTGTGTGTGTGTGTGTGTGTGTGTGTGTGTGTGTGTGTGTGTGTGTGTGTGTGTGTTTATATATATATAATTAGATAGACATCAAAGCACTGACTCACGTTCTCCCACCAACCTGCTGGTGCAGAAGGCGAGGGAACAAAGCTGCCGAGGATCATCCGTGTGGAGGAGGCGTCAGCTGGTACATAGCACTTGACTGTCTCTTATAATTTAACTGGCACTAGACACTAGCAGCAGAGCACAGTATCAGTATGCTGTTGCTGAGATGACCCCGGAGACTGTAGACAGTAGTGGTGGGACATCATTCCCGTGACAGTACCACAGACATGACTTTAGAACGTAGATATGGCATCTACTTCCCGAATCAATGCCGCAGACATGACCGTAGAAAGTAGAAGTGGCACATAATTTCCAAGACTATGCCGCAGACATGACCGTAGACAGACGAAGCAACACATAAACAATCACATGATCGCAGGGAGTAGGAGTGGCACGTACATATGTAGGTCACTGTCGTAGACTTGATCTACGGACAGTAACAACTGTCAGTCCATTCTCATAAACAAACTTTTTTACAATTTTTTAAAGGGTGAAGTATCATCCTTCCAGTGTATATATTATTATAAGCATTTTTTTATTTTCGTTCAAATTACGTAAATTAATTCTCAACTCATTCTAAAGTCCAGTACCTTAAACTTACAACAAATTCCATTATCTTAAGGCTGGAGTGACTCCAGTAACAGCGGAGGCATAATGGAGTGTAGAAATGTGGATGTTTAGTGAATCCGTTCATTAAATCACATTACAAAACATTGTTATAAGGAAGGGTTGCAGAGACCCGAGAAGCATCTGGTAGACAACCAGTCTGGTGCCAACCACCACTGACATGATGCTTGTTAGCCTAGTCATGGTTGATTGGCTGTTTGCCCATGTTTAGACACAGGTTGATTAGCTGAACAAGGACCTAGATTGCTAGCTTCTGCAACGATGTTTACTTGTCGTTTATACTTGAATCAACAGACTATTTTTCAAGACACGCACACGTACTCACTTATCATTATGTATGTATGCACTACCAATATTCATCAAATTTCTGCCCTATATTCATTAATTTTCTTGGCAGTTTTACTCCACATATTTCCTTGTTAAGAATGATTGGTGTCATATTTTGGTGTGTTTACAAATACCATAATGTTTATTATATAATAACTGTTGTGCAAGTTCCCTGCTATTACAACTACAAGCACAAACCTGTATATCAAGTGTAGATTGATATATTTCTCGTACCTTTGATTTGCTTATGTTTTCTGTCGCCTAGCATGGGCCAGTAGGCCTGCTGCAGTGCTCCTTCATTCTTACGTTCTTATAATAAATTTTATTCGGGTTAAGCTTTGAGACCACATGTGACGTCCTCTCTCTACGACCTACGTTCTTCCTCATGCAGACACTGAGACAGATCCATGGCTTTTATGTTGCTTGTCATCATCTGTTATTACGAGGAATTACACGCTTGTGCAACATCTGTAGACGTTCACCAACCAGTGACTTTATCAGTACAACACAGAAGACTGAGGAGATGGAAGATGAGATAATGTGTGTGTCAGCCTGGCAGCAGGTGTACAGATTTATCAAGAGTACGGTACTGAACACCTGCTCCTAGGCTGATTCATCAAGACTACGGTAATAAACTCCTGCTCCTAGGCTGATTCATCAAGACTACGGTACTAAACACCTGCTCCTAGGCTGATTCATCAACGCTACGGTACTAAACACCTGCTCCTACGCTGATTCATCAAGACTACGGTTCTGAACACCTGCTCCTAGGCTGATTCATCAAGACTACGGTACTGAACACCTGCTCCTAGGCTGATTCATCAAGACTACGGTACTGAACACCTGCTCCTAGGCTGATTCATCAAGACTATGGTACTAAACACCTGCTCCTAGGCTGATTCATCAAGACTACGGTACTAAACTCCTGCTCCTAGGCTGATTCGTCAACGCTACGGTACTAAACACCTGCTCCTAGGCTGATTCATCAAGACTCGGTACTGAACACCTGCTCCTAGGCTGATTCATCAACGCTACGGTACTGAACACCTGCTCCTAGGCTGATTCATCAAGACTACGGTACTGAACACCTGCTCCTAGGCTGATTCATCAACGCTACGGTACTAAATACCTGCTCCTAGGCCGATTCATCAACGCTACGGTACTGAACACCTGCTCTTAGGCTGATTCATCAATCCTACGGTACTAAACACCTGCTCTTAGGCTGATTCATCAATGCTACGGTACTGAACACCTGCTCCTACGCTGATTCATCAAGACTACGGTATTAAACGCCTGCTCCTAGGCTGATTCATCAAGACTACGGTACTGAACACCTGCTCCTAGGCTGATTCATCAACGCTACGGTACTGAACACCTGCTCCTAGGCTGATTCATCAAGACTACGGTACTAAACACCTGCTCCTAGGCTGATTCATCAAGACTACGGTAATAAACTCCTGCTCCTAGGCTGATTCATCAAGACTACGGTACTAAACACCTGCTCCTAGGCTGATTCATCAACGCTACGGTACTAAACACCTGCTCCTACGCTGATTCATCAAGACTACGGTTCTGAACACCTGCTCCTAGGCTGATTCATCAAGACTACGGTACTGAACACCTGCTCCTAGGCTGATTCATCAAGACTACGGTACTGAACACCTGCTCCTAGGCTGATTCATCAAGACTATGGTACTAAACACCTGCTCCTAGGCTGATTCATCAAGACTACGGTACTAAACTCCTGCTCCTAGGCTGATTCGTCAACGCTACGGTACTAAACACCTGCTCCTAGGCTGATTCATCAAGACTCGGTACTGAACACCTGCTCCTAGGCTGATTCATCAACGCTACGGTACTGAACACCTGCTCCTAGGCTGATTCATCAAGACTACGGTACTGAACACCTGCTCCTAGGCTGATTCATCAACGCTACGGTACTAAATACCTGCTCCTAGGCCGATTCATCAACGCTACGGTACTGAACACCTGCTCTTAGGCTGATTCATCAATCCTACGGTACTAAACACCTGCTCTTAGGCTGATTCATCAATGCTACGGTACTGAACACCTGCTCCTACGCTGATTCATCAACTCTTCGGCACTGAACACCTGCTCCTAGGCCGATTCATCAACGCTACGGTACTGAACACCTGCTCCTAGGCTGATTCATCAAGGCTACGGTACTGAACACCTGCTCCTAGGCTGATTCATCAACGCTACGGTACTGAGCACCTGCTCCTATTCTGATTCATCAAGACTACGGTACTAAACTCCTGCTCCTAGGCTGATTCATCAAGACTACGGTACTGAACACCTGCTCCTAGGCTGATTCATCAAGACTACGGTACTAAACACCTGCTCCTAGGCTGATTCATCAAGACTACGGTACTAAACACCTGCTCCTAGGCTGATTCATCAAGACTACGGTACTAAACACCTGCTCCTAGGCTGATTCATCAACGCTACGGTACTAAACACCTGCTCCTACGCTGATTCATCAACTCTACGGTACTGAACACCTGCTCCTAGGCTGATTCATCAAGACTACGGTACTGAACACCTGCTCCTAGGCTGATTCATCAAGACTACGGTACTGAACACCTGCTCCTAGGCTGATTCATCAACGCTACGGTACTGAACACCTGCTCCTAGGCTGATTCATCAAGACTACGGTACTGAACACCTGCTCCTAGGCTGATTCATCAAGACTACGGTACTGAACACCTGCTCCTAGGCTGATTCATCAAGACTACGGTACTGAACACCTGCTCCTAGGCTGATTCATCAAGACTACGGTACTGAACACCTGCTCCTAGGCTGATTCATCAAGACTACGGTACTAAACACCTGCTCCTAGGCTGATTCATCAAGACTACGGTACTGAACACCTGCTCCTACGCTGATTCATCAAGACTACGGTACTGAACACCTGCTCCTAGGCTGATTCATCAACGCTACGGTACTGAACACCTGCTCCTAGGCTGATTCATCAAGACTACGGTACTGAACACCTGCTCCTAGGCTGATTCATCAAGACTACGGTACTAAACACCTGCTCCTAGGCTGATTCATCAAGACTACGGTACTGAACACCTGCTCCTAGGCTGATTCATCAAGACTACGGTACTGAACACCTGCTCCTAGGCTGATTCATCAAGACTACGGTACTGAACACCTGCTCCTAGGCTGATTCATCAAGACTACGGTACTAAACACCTGCTCCTAGGCTGATTCATCAAGACTACGGTACTGAACACCTGCTCCTACGCTGATTCATCAACGCTACGGTACTGAACACCTGCTCCTAGGCTGATTCATCAACGCTACGGTACTAAATACCTGCTCCTAGGCCGATTCATCAACGCTACGGTACTGAACACCTGCTCTTAGGCTGATTCATCAACGCTACGGTACTGAACACCTGCTCCTAGGCTGATTCATCAAGACTACGGTACTGAACACCTGCTCCTAGGCTGATTCATCAAGGCTACGGTACTGAACACCTGGTTGGTGAAGCGTCTGCAGAATAAAGATACCCAGATGTTGCACAGGTGTCTAACTCATCACCTTGCCAGTGTTATACACCAGTGATACACACCTGCCATAACACTCTGTATCTTATCGTACCCAACATCCGCCGCTTGTAGTCACTTATTATCCCTGGCAAACTATACTTCATATCACACTCCAGGTCTGTCACAAACCTGAGAAATACCTCACATTAACCATCCTTTATTCTCTCAATACATCTACCTCCTCACCTCTTACCTGTTATCCAGTCTTATCCATCCCTTTACTGCTTCATTTACAATGTTAAGTAATCATAAAATCCATCTTACCCGCAACAACTTTTCCATCCCAGCCGGAGCATATAACCCATCCTTCTACCCGGAGCATATAACCCATCCTTCTACCTGGAGCATATAACCCATCCTTCTACCTGGAACATATAACCCATCCTTCTACCTGGAGCATATAACCCATCCTTCTACCTGGAGCATATAACCCATCCTTCTACCCGGAGCATATAACCCATCCTTCTACCTGGAGCATGTAACCCATCCTTCTACCTGGAGCATATAACCCATCCTTCTACCTGGAGCATATAACCCATCCTTCTACCCGGAGCATATAACCCATCCTTCTATCTTGAGCATATAACCCATCCTTCTACCTGGAGCATATAACCCATCCTTCTACCTGGAACATATAACCCATCCTTCTACCTGGAGCATATAACCCATCCTTCTACCTGGAGCATATAACCCATCCTTCTACCCGGAGCATATAACCCATCCTTCTACCTGGAGCATGTAACCCATCCTTCTACCTGGAGCATATAACCCATCCTTCTACCTGGAGCATATAACCCATCCTTCTACCCGGAGCATATAACCCATCCTTCTACCTTGAGCATATAACCCATCCTTCTACCTGGAGCATATAACCCATCCTTCTACCCGGAGCATATAACCCATCCTTCTACCTGGAGCATATAACCCATCCTTCTACCTGGAGCATATAACCCATCCTTCTACCTGAAGCATATAACCCATCCTACCACCCGAGCACATAACCCATCCTTCTACCCGGAGCATATAACCCATCCTACCACCCGAGCACATAACCCATCCTTCTACCCGGAGCATATAACCCATCCTACCACCCGAGCATATAACCCATCCTTCTACCCGGAGCATATAACCCATCCTTCTACCCGGAGAATACAACCCATCCTACCACCCGGAGCATATAACCCATCCTTCTACCCGGAGAATACAACCCATCCTACCACCCGGAGCATATAACCTATCCTTCTCCCCGGAGCATACATAACACACTTCCATCCTGAAGCACAACACATCCTGCAGGCACCCGGCAGTAACATGACACTGATCACTCCTCTCCCTGCTGCAGGAGTGTCATCACGGCCGGGTAGCGCAACCTCCGGCCAGGATGAGGATGTGCGCACCGTCAGCGTGACCTCCTCCGGGTATGAGTCCGGCAGGAGGTCCTCAGGAGAGCCCAGGTCGCTCTCGGAGCCTCTGGTCTCCCCCGATAAATGGGTCATTCTCAAGAGTCTCTCGTCTCTCCGCCAGGTACTGTCATGAGTCCAGTAATTCCCCCGTCTTGTCAAGAAAGTGTATTCCAGTTTTTAAACCTCCCCGCCTTCTACTTCTCGCTCTCTATATAAGTGAACTGTAGATATAAAACTAGATGTACTCCTTAAACACATTTGAGGCTAATATCCTAGGCTTTTTGTGTATCCATATGTTCTTGCGCCACCGTCTGCAGAATCGATATGGCGTGCACAATGCACTAGCTACTTCGGTGGCAAAATCTAAAATCTAAATCTCTTTCTACCAACTGTTTCCTGTTTACCAATATTTTTCCATTTCCTACCGTCCCCAGATTTGTTGATACAATTTCCTACTTTCTATCTACTTCTGCTTTCTATCTAACCTTCTTATTTCTGTCTCTCACTTGCTTATTCATTGCTAACCATATCACCGGCTTCATAAGATATGTTGCTCGTCAATAATATGTTGTACGTACTATATGTGCTGAATTTAGCTTTACATTTCCTTACTGTGTTCTTGTGACTCTTACAGAACCTGTGGCGGCGTCACCAGGAACTCTCCAACCCTGAATCGGATGGGTCTTGCTGACAATTAGCTGCCGTTCCGGCGACTCACCCTACCCTCCCACCAACCCTTCCTCCGTCCATCCCACCAACCCTCCCTCCATCCCTTCCTCTCACTGATGAAATCAGTACCAATGCTTCCTCTTCGGCCCAGCCTCTCCCTCATAATGTGTCCTTCCATACACAGTCAGAGTTCATTCCTCTTGTGTTGACTTCTTTTCCTGATGCAGACCACATAGAAGCGCTGCCGTCTGCGCGAGAGTATGCTTACCCTGTCCCACACCAGCTACTTTCCCAGGACCCATCTCCATCACAAAGTCCATCTCATAACGCCCAACCACACCAGTCTCCTCTTGGAACCTCCTCAGTGTCTCCAGACCAAGTCCCACCTCCGGAAGATGGTCCATCTTCCAAAACTACTTCCCCTCAGCTTTCCCCTCACCAGATTACTCCGCCTCAAGAATCCTCTCTCTCTCAGGAATCATCTCATCAATATTCTCCTCCTCCACAGTCTCCTAGTGAGCATCACTCATCTGATGAAGGTCCATCAGCAATTTCTGGTGAGAGTTCGTGCCAGAGCCTGGCTTCGGAAGGTTCTTCTCACCTCTCACCCGTGTATCATCCCTCGCTTGATCACGGTCCCTCTTCCCAGCACTCTTCTCCCCAGTTATCTCCCCGTCACATTCCTTCTCCTGAACTGTCTCAAGCTGAGATTCTCTCCTCTCAGCGTGCACACTCAAAGCGTCACTCTCTCACGGTACCCGCCAAAGAGCTTCCCTTCCAAAGAATTTCTTCGCCTAATATTCCTCCTCTGTATCTGGAAACCCCTCAACATGGTTCATTTTTATCTGTCACTCCTGCTGAGGCTTACACACCCCTCCCACCTCTTGACTCTTCATGCCCCGCCACCTGACCTCCCCTCGTCCTTCCCACATACCCCCACCTGTCCCCTCGTCCATACTATCAGCAGACAAGTCAAACTTCGTCCGCCGGCAGAGTCTCCGGAACGGCAAGTCGCATGTATAGTCCGGTCAGAAAATGTTGGAGTAAATGCAGAATTAAACAACTTGTGACAATAAGTGTGTATATTAAGCCTCGCAGATTGCTGCTAGTAACCTGCAAGTTGTTGTCCAACTTACAGCGTGATGTTTCTACTTACGTTAGAATATCAAAGGCTCTCCTGCCTTTGGATCAGCTAGACAATAATCTTGCCTATTTTAACAATGACCTGAAATACTGTTACTCTGAAAAGACCAAATATTTCTGTAATATAACTGCAATATGTATGTATGTATATTGTGTGTATATATGTATGTATCTATATCATTATTAGTACTACACATACAAAAGGCCAAATTAGGTAAGACTTCGTTCATTCGGCCTATAGGCAGCATTAAAGTGAGACTTATTAGATCAATATTACCAGCTGGCTCACAGTTGGTAGCAACTGGCTCACAACTAGCATCAGCTGGCTCACAACTAGCAGCAGCTGGCTCACAACTGGCAGCACCAGCTGTTGGATAGTGTGGGTGCCAAACCCTTGTCTTGCTTGGTACTGAACCTGGAACTTTACTTCCATAATTTTAAGCAAAATTTTAGGCGTTTTATGTGAATAGTTTGATAACCCAGTGGGTGCCATGATGTCAGGGTGCCAGGGTGCCAGGGTGCCATGGTGTCACGGTACCAGGGTGCCATGGTGTCAGGGTGCCAGGGTGCCATGGTGCCATGGTGTCAGGGTGCCAGGGTGTCACCCAGCAGGAATTTGAAAAAGCCAAGATGCCTCGAAAGACAGTGACCAATCACTCGTAAATTCATAAAAAAAAAACAGATACCAGCCTAAATGTTGAATATTTTAGTAAAATGTATTTCATATTTTATGAAGTCTGGTCACAGACCGGGCCGCGGGGGCGTTGACCCCCGGAACTCTCTCCAGGTATTCCCCGGGTCCAGGAGAATATTTTTGGTCCAGTCATAACTGTTTGAGGTAATACACGAGAATTATTAAGGTTGTTCCTTCGAATCTGAAATATTTTTTTCTTCTTTCGAATCTGAAATAGAGGAATATATTAAGGGGTTCCAATTCTTTTCATTTTGGTTTGAAAATAGTAACATTTATTTCTTCTCTTTAGACAGAAGTTAATGACAGCTTCAGATGCTCCTGCAACTGAAGTGATTTTTCTGAACATCAGATACAAGGTGAAGCATCTGGCATCATAACCATTACTGCTGGCACTGGACTCACAGGTGCCAACATTTATGAGGAACTACACAAACTTTAGAATGAGAATATAAGCAGTTGCACTCGATGCCTCAGAACCTCGAGTTTCTCTATATACATCAAAAATATTTATACAATATCAGACGTGGGGAGTAAAACATGAAAATCAGAAAGTGAATCTTCGACACTGAAATATTTGCCTTAATTAAGGTTAAATTGTGTAAAATTAGATTGTGAGGTGAGTTCTGTGGGGAGATATACTTGGCTGAATCTGCACTCTCTAAAAAGGCGGTGAATTAGAGGGGATGTGATTGAGGTGTATAAATGGAAAACAGGAATTGATAAAGGGGATGTAAATAGTGTGCTAAAAATATCTAGCCTAGACAGGACTCGCAGCAATGACTTTAAGTTGGAAAAATTCAGATTCAGGAAGGATATAGGAAAGTACCGGTTTGGTAATAGAGTTGTGGATGAGTGGAACAAACTCCCCAGTACCGTCATAGAGGCTAAGACGTTGTGTAGTTTTAAAAATAAGTTAGATAAATACATGAGTGGGTGTGGGTGGGTGTGAGTTGGACCTGACTAGCTTGTGTTACTAGGTCAGATGCCGTGCTCCTTCCTTCTTATATCTTTGGTAGGACAGCATGCTGACGCTCGTCTGTCTGGCGCTCAGCGGACGGAGGATCAAGCCTGCACCACGTTCTTGAGTTGAATGACCCATATGGGTTTAGCGCTTAACATGAATTATAAAAAAAAACAAATATGATTAAAATACTCGGTATTCATATTGATTTATACGTCTATAGAATTTCTGAGTGATTAGCGATAACCTTGTCAGCCATCTTGGATTTCTCAAATTCCTGAAGGGTGACAGTGTCACCTGCTGTGTTATCAGTGTAGACGCCCCAGCGGTCAGTATCACCTCAGCAGGGTGACAGTGTCACCTGCTGTGTTATCAGTGTAGACGCCCCAGCGGTCAGTATCACCTCAGCAGGGTGACAGTGTCACCTGCTGTGTTATCAGTGTAGACGCCCCAGCGGTCAGTATCACCTCAGCAGGGTGACAGTGTCACCTGCTGTGTTATCAGTGTAGACGCCCCAGCGGTCAGTATCACCTCAGCAGGGTGACAGTGTCACCTGCTGTGTTATCAGTGTAGACGCCCCAGCGGTCAGTATCACCTCAGCAGGGTGACAGTGTCACCTGCTGTGTTATCAGTGTAGACGCCCCAGCGGTCAGTATCACCTCAGCAGGGTGACAGTGTCACCTGCTGTGTTATCAGTGTAGACGCCCCAGCGGTCAGTATCACCTCAGCAGGGTGACAGTGTCACCTGCTGTGTTATCAGTGTAGACGCCCCAGCGGTCAGTATCACCTCAGCAGGGTGACAGTGTCACCTGCTGTGTTATCAGTGTAGACGCCCCAGCGGTCAGTATCACCTCAGAACAATTATGAATCGTAAGATTCCAGGTTTATTCATCTTTTCCCAAGACTACTGGGCGCTCTCTTCCTGAAAGTCGAGTGTGAGTACTAGCTGTGGGTTACTAGCTGTGGGTACCAAGCTGTGGGTACCTGGCCACGGGTACCCGCCCTGAAGTAGCACCCAGCGGGTAGGTCTTACTACCGCCAGGGTCGCTCCTCATCCCTTAGCTTAACAACATATGATTTCAAGAACTTCGCTTAATATTACATTATGTTCGTCATATCAGTTACTAAATTTGTGAATTTAATCGTATTAAACATTTGAGCCAATCAACCCGACTTAGAGTGTAGTAAATATCTAATTTCGTAGTAAGTTAAGCGACTTTCTGAAGAAGTCTAAAGTCTCTGCCACCTCTCATGCTTACCTGCCCAAACAACACTAACGAGTCCAAAGCTCAACAAACAGCATAAATCACTTGCCTGTTGTGAGGAGGAAAGCAATATTATTACAAAGGCTTATAAAGCAAACTAGAGACATATTTTCTTACAGAAAAAACATCGTGACACTAGAATTTATACGACCTTGTTATTAAGTAGGAATTATTTATATACTGTTAACTATTTTTGGTATTTTTGTCAGGCAACAAAATTGCAGAAAAAAAACTGTATGCAGACAACAACACCATCAATAGTATTTGTACATTGCAACACAAAGACAAGGCCACCTACCACCAGAAGATAACGAGAGGTCGGGCTTGAGACGACTTGTCAGGGAGTAAATCTCACTCCAATACCCCTGTGATGTCAGGGAGTAAATCTCACTCCAATACTCCTGTGATGTCAGGGAGTAAATCTCACTCCAATACCCCTGTGATGTCAGGGAGTAAATCTCACTCCAATACTCCTGTGATGTCAGGGAGTAAATCTCACTCCAATACCCCTGTGATGTCAGGGAGTAAATCTCACCCCATATCCCTGTGATGTCAGGGAGTAAATCTCACTCCATATCCCTGTGATGTCAGGGAGTAAATCTCACTCCATATCCCTGTGATGTCAGGGAGTAAATCTCACTCCATATCCCTGTGATGTCAGGGAGTAAATCTCACTCCATATCCCTGTGATGTCAGGGAATAAATCTCACCCCATATCCCTGTGTAAGTGTAAACATGCTGGCCTCCACCTCTGTCCCAGCCGTCAGTGACCATCCAGTTGTGGCAAGCCATTCTCTAGGCCCGTCTATTTTTATATTGTACATAATAAAGATCACCTGGATATACAGTTATTGTATCATTTGACCTCCGGTTATATAACTTGGCAAATTCATTTATTATAAGTAAGATCAGTCTTCATAGTAAAGAATAAAAACAAAGTTAGCACGTCTGGCTTGTGGAATGATGAGGATCATTATAGCAGGTAAAGCTGACGTCATGCACACGATGACCAACAACACTGAAGCTGACGTCATGCACACGATGACCAACAACACTGAGGCTGTAGTAGTACTATGATAGACTATATCAACAGTGTGTAAATAGACTATATAAACAGTGTGTAGACTATACCAACAGTGTAGACTATACCAACAGTGTAGACTATACCAACAGTGTGCAGACTATACCAACAGTGTGCAGACTATACCAACAGTGTGCAGACTATACCAACAGTGTAGATTATACCAACAGTGTAGACTATACCAACAGTGTAGAATATACCAACAGTGTGCAGACTATACCAACAGTGTAGACTATACCAATAGTGTAGACTATACCAACAGTGTGCAGACTATACCAACAGTGTGCAGACTATACCAACAGTGTAGACTATACCAACAGTGTGTAGACTATACCAACAGTGTGTAGACTATACCAACAGTGTGTAGACTATACCAACAGTGTGTAGACTATGCCAACAGTGTGCAGACTATACCAACAGTGTGTAGACTATACCAACAGTGTGTAGACTATACCAACAGTGTGTAGACTATACCAACAGTGTGTAGACTATACCAACAGTGTAGACTATACCAACAGTGTAGACTATACCAACATTGTGCTGACTATACCAACAGTGTAGACTATACTAACAGTGTAGACTATACCAACAGTGTAGACTATACCAACAGTGTGCAGACCGTACCAACAGTGTAGACTATACCAACAGTGTGCAGACTATACCAACAGTGTAGACTATACCAACAGTGTAGACTATACCAACATTGTGCAGACTATACCAACAGTGTAGACTATACTAACAGTGTAGACTATACCAACAGTGTAGACTATACCAACAGTGTGCAGACCATACCAACAGTGTAGACTATAC
Source organism: Cherax quadricarinatus (assembly GCF_038502225.1). NCBI lineage: Eukaryota > Metazoa > Arthropoda > Malacostraca > Decapoda > Parastacidae > Cherax > Cherax quadricarinatus. Next base: position 24,280,071 of record NC_091340.1, on the reverse strand, counting down.
CAACAGTGTGCAGACTATACCAACAGTGTAGACTATACCAACAGTATAGACTATACCAACAGTGTGTAGACTATACCAACAGTGTGTAGACTATACCAACAGTGTGTAGACTATATCAACAGTATGTAGACTATACCAACAGTGTGTAGATTATACCAACAGTGTAGACCATACCAACAGTGTGTAGACTATACCAACAGTGCGTAGACTATACCAACAGTGTGTAGACTATGCCAACAGTGTGTAGACTATGCCAACAGTGTGTAGACTATACCAACAGTGTGTAGACTATACCAACAGTGTGTAGACTATACCAACAGTGTGTAGACTATACGAACAGTGTGAAGACTATACCAACAGTGTGTAGACTATACCAACAGTGTGTAGACTATACCAACAGTGTGTAGACCATGCCAACAGTGTGTAGACTATACCAACAGTGTGTAGACCATACGAACAGTGTGTAGACTATACCAACAGTTTGTAGACTATATCAACAGTGTGTAGACTATACCAACAGTGTGTAGACTATACCAACAGTGTAGATCATACCAACAGTGTGTAGATTATACCAACAGTGTGTAGACTATACCAACAGTGTGTAGACTATACCAACAGTGTGTAGACTATATCAGCAGAGTGTAGACTATACCAACAGTGTGTAGACTATACCAACAGTGTAGACCATACCAACAGTGTGTAGACTATACTAACAGTGTGTAGACTATACCAACAGTGTGTAGACTATACCAACAGTGTGTAGACTATGCCAACAGTGTGTAGACTATACCAACAGTGTGTAGACTATACCAACAGTGTGTAGACTATACCAACAGTGTGTAGACTATACCAACAGTGTGTAGACTATACCAACAGTGTGTAGACTATGCCAACAGTGTGTAGACTATACCAACAGTGTGTAGACTATACCAACAGTGTGTAGACTATACCAACAGTGTGTAGACTATACCAACAGTGTGTAGACTATACCAACAGTGTGGAGACTATACCAACAGTGTGTAGACTATATCAACAGTGTAGACTATATCAACAGTGTAGACTATACCAACAGTGTGTAGACTATACCAACAGTGTGTAGACTATATCAACAGTGTAGACTATACCAACAGTGTGTAGACTATACCAACAGTGTGTAGACTATGCCAACAGTGTGTAGACTATACCAACAGTGTGTAGACTATACCAACAGTGTGTAGACTATACCAACAGTGTAGATCATACCAACAGTGTGTAGACTATACCAACAGTGTGTAGAATATACCAACGGTGTGTAGACTATACCAACAGTGTGTAGACTATACCAACAGTGTGTAGACTATACCAACAGTGTAGACCATACCAACAGTGTGTAGACTATACGAACAGTGTAGACCATACCAACAGTGTGTAGACTATACCAACAGTGTAGACCATACGAACAGTGTGTAGACTATACCAACAGTGTGTAGACTATACCAACAGTGTGCAGACTATACCAACAGTGTGCAGACTATCTGGAGTTTACCTGGAGAGAGTTCCGGGGGTCAACGCCCCCGCGGCCCGGTCTGTGACCAGGCCTCCTGGTGGATCAGAGCCTGATCAACCAGGCTGTTACTGCTGGCTGCACGCAAACCAACGTACGAGCCACAGCCCGGCTGATCAGGAACCAACTTTAGGTGCTTGTCCAGTGCCAGCTTGAAGACTGCCAGGGGTCTGTTGGTAATCCCCCTTATGTATGCTGGGAGGCAGTTGAACAGTCTCGGGCCCCTGACACTTATTGTATGGTCTCTTAACGTGCTAGTGACACCCCTGCTTTTCATTGGGGGGATGTTGCATCGTCTGCCAAGTCTTTTGCTTTCGTAGTGAGTGATTTTCGTGTGCAAGTTCGGTACTAGTCCCTCTAGGATTTTCCATGTGTATATAATCATGTATCTCTCCCGCCTGCGTTCCAGGGAATACAGGTTCAGGAACCTCAAGCGCTCCCAGTAATTGAGGTGTTTTATCTCCGTTATGCGCGCCGTGAAGGTTCTCTGTACATTTTCTAGGTCAGCAATTTCACCTGCCTTGAAAGGTGATGTTAGTGTGCAGCAATATTCCAGCCTAGATAGAACAAGTGACCTGAAGAGTGTCATCATGGGCTTGGCATCCCTCGTTTTGAAGGTTCTCATTATCCATCCTGTCATTTTTCTAGCAGATGCGATCGATACAATGTTATGGGCCTTGAAGGTGAGATCCTCCGACATGATCACTCCCAGGTCTTTGACGTTGGTGTTTCGCTCTATTTTGTGGCCAGAATTTGTTTTGTACTCTGATGAAGATTTAATTTCCTCGTATTTACCATATCTGAGTAATTGAAATTTCTCATCGTTGAACTTCATATTGTTTTCTGCAGCCCGCTGAAAGATTTGGTTGATGTCCGCCTGGAGCCTTGCAGTGTCTGCAATGGAAGACACTGTCATGCAGATTCGGGTGTCATCTGCAAAGGAAGACACGGTGCTGTGGCTGACATCCTTGTCTATGTCAGATATGAGGATGAGGAACAAGATGGGAGCGAGTACTGTGCCTTGTGGAACAGAGCTTTTCACCGTGCCTGCCTCGGACTTTACTCTGTTGACTACTACTCACTGTGTTCTGTTAACGAGGAAGTTATAGATCCATCAACCGACTTTTCCTGTTATTCCTTTAGCACGCATTTTGTGCGCTATTACGCCATGGTCACACTTGTCGAAGGCTTTTGCAAAGTCTGTATATATTACGTCTGCATTCTTTTTGTCTTCTAGTGCATTTAGGACCTTGTCGTAGTGATCCAATAGTTGAGACAGACAGGAGCGACCTGTTCTAAACCCATGTTGCCCTGGGTTGTGTAACTGATGGGTTTCTAGATGGGTGGTGACCTTGCTTCTTAGGACTCTTTCAAAGATTTTTATGATATGGGATGTTAGTGCTATCGGTCTGTAGTTCTTTGCTGTTGCTTTACTGCCCCCTTTGTGGAGTGGGACTATGTCTGTTGTTTTTAGTAACTGTGGGACGACCCCCGTGTCCATGCTCCCTCTCCATAGGATGGTAAAGGCTCGTGATAGGGGCTTCTTGCAGTTCTTGATGAACACGGAGTTCCATGAGTTTGGCCCTGGGGCAGAGTGCATGGGCATGTCATTTATCGCCTGTTCGAAGTCATTTGGCGTCAGGATAACATCAGATGGGCTTGTGTTACCCAAATTCTGTGGCTCTCTCATAAAAAATTCATTTTGATCTTCGACTCTCATTCTGGTTAGTGGCTTGCTAAAAACTGAGTCATATTGGGACTTGAGTAGCTCACTCATTTCCTTGCTGTCATCTGTGTAGGACCCATCTTGTTTAAGTAAGGGTCCAATACTGGACGTTGTTCTCGACTCTGATTTGGCATAGGAGAAGAAATACTTTGGGTTTCTTTCGATTTCATTTATGGCTTTTAGTTCTTCCCGCGATTCCTGACTCCTATAAGATTCCTTTAGCTTAAGTTCGATGTTTGATATTTCTCGGACCAGTGTCTCCCTACGCATTTCAGATAGATTGACCTCTTTTAGCCGCTCTGTTATTCTTTTCCGTCGCCTGTAAAGAGAGCGCCTGTCTCTTTCTATTTTACATCTACTCCTCCTTTTTCTTAGAGGAATAAGTCTTGTGCATACATCGAGTGCCACCAAGTTAATCTGTTCTAGGCATAAGTTGGGGTCTGTGTTGCTTAGTATATCTTCCCAGCTTATATCGGTTAGGACTTGGTTTACTTGGTCCCACTTTATGTTTTTGTTATTGAAGTTGAATTTGGTGAATGCTCCCTCGTGACTAATCTCATTTTGTCGGTCTGGGGCTCTGCGCATACATGTCTGAACCTCAATTATGTTGTGATCTGAGTATATTGTTTTTGATATGGTGACATTTCTTATCAGATCATCATTGTTAGTGAAGATGAGGTCTAGTGTATTCTCCATTCTAGTAGGCTCTATTATTTGCTGGTTTAAATTGAATTTTGTGCAGAGATTTAAAAGCTCGTGTGAGTGTGAGTTTTCATCAGAGCTGCCTCCTGGTGTTATTACTGCAACAATATTATTTGCTATATTCCTCCATTTTAGGTGCCTTAAGTTGAAATCCCCCAGGAGCAAGATGTTGGGTGCAGGAGCTGGAAGATTTTCCAGACAGTGGTCAATTTTTAACAGCTGTTCCTGGAATTGCTGGGATGTTGCATCCGGAGGCTTGTAGACTACCACAATGACTAGGTTTTGGTTCTCGACCTTTACTGCTAAAACTTCCACTACATCATTTGAGGCATTAAGCAGTTCTGTGCAAACAAGTGACTCTGCAATGTACAGGCCAACCCCCCCCCCCCCTTTGCCTGTTCACTCTGTCACATCTGTATAGGTTGTAACCTGGGATCCATATTTCGTTGTCTAAGTGATCCTTTATGTGGGTCTCAGTGAAAGCCGCGAACATTGCCTTTGCCTCTGCAAGCAGTCCACGGATGAAAGGTATTTTGTTGTTTGTTGCTGGCTTTAGACCCTGTATATTTGCAAAGAAGAATGTCATCGGACTGGTGGTATTGTTGGTACTGGGGGGGGATTTTTTTTCCGGCATTAGTATCTGTATCTGTTGGTTTGGAGTGGAGGCCATCGACTGTGGTTCCACTCCAGGAATGACTGGATTTGGTGTAAAATTTCTGCCATTTCCTGCCAGTTTTTTTTCCTTCCTGGCACTAAAAAACCTCTCCCTCTTGAGTGGCTGTGGCTACCCAGGTTTTCCCATGGCCTGGATGTTTTGTATCTTTTTGTCCCCTTTAGATGGTGTGCCTGGCAATTTAAGTTATAGCACAGTCTTTCCTGTACTGAAGAGGTACACATTTCAGGGTGAAAAAGCTTACAGGAAGGGAGTTTGCATTTTCCTGTTGTCATATGGGCACGGCATTTTCTAGGGTGGTCATAGTTGCACGTCCCATCTGTTTTTCCAGATTTCCCATGTCTGCAGATACCAAGTGCATAGTATGTGCACAGGCTTGGTTTCCGTTTGCCTTGGGTTTCTGTGACTGTATTCCCTGTTGGTGCATGTTTACCTGTCTTATTCCTATCTTCCCTAGCACCAACAATGGAGCTCCCACCAGTTGTTTTTGGTAATATATCCTCACTATTGCTAGTGGAGTCCTCTTGTTTGCTATTTCCTGTTGTATTTCTTGTTTGCAATATTGGTTTTATCTTATCTTTGACTACACTTGTTTCCCCACTACGGCTCCTGTCCCCTATGAGGTCATTTATATGCATTCCTTCCTGCGTATAATTCCCGACTACCTGGACAAAATCTCCAGCTTCACCATTACTGTCTCCCAGGACAGCACCTCCAGCTTCACCATTACTGTCTCCCAGGACAGCATCTCCAACTTCACCATTACTGTCTCCCAGGACAGCATCTCCAGCTTCACCATTACTGTCTCCCAGGACAGCACCTCCAGCTTCACCATTTCTGTCTCCCAGGACAGCACCTCCAGCTTCACCATTACTGTCTCCCAGGACAGCACCTCCAGCTTCACCATTACTGTCTCCCAGGACAGCACCTCCAGCTTCACCATTACTGTCTCCCAGGACAGCACTATCAGCCCCACATTTACTGACTACCAGGACATCACCTCCAGCCTTACAGTTTCTGACTACATGGCCAGTATCAAGGGCAGTACCATTCAGCCCAGACTTTTTATGTTCCCATCTGTTGTAGAAAGCTTCCAGGTTTTCTATGAAAGCAGCTTTGATGTTATCCTCTTTTATAATACCCTTGTGATTTTAGTCCACAGATTTATCTCCTTTGGGCATACCCAAAAACACTTCCCTGTTTTAATACTGCTTGTAGCTAGTTCTTGGATATCTGCACAAGGGGCGTGACACCAATTTCCACAAAAATGACAATTTATCCATGTGGAAGCCCGTTTGTTTGATTTATTGCAGACTACACACAGCTTCATAATGATTTGAATGGTTGATTTACTGTAATTCTACTAGCAACCTCTTGAATACTCTATTAATAACCTCTTTAAGTAAAGCTCTAGCTATCTGTATTTCTATTTCTAACTGTACTTTTATATCAGGACAGCTTACCGGAGTACGCGCCTGGAGTTTGTTTTATATTTATTGTTTGTGTTTATAAGGGCGCCTACAACCCCCATCCGTTTACAGTCTGCTTTATTGTCCAACGAATCCGTTTGAAACCGGCCAAGGGTTCGACCAGTCGAGGGTTCGGTCCAGTCGAGGGTTCGGAGCCAGTCTGATCTGATCAGTGGGTCACTTATTTAAAACATACTGGTCGGTGATTTGGGCTAACACATGAAGGATCTACTGGAAAATTCTACCCGAGTAATATGTTATTTGATTGATACAAAAGTATAACTTGCGTGTTGAAGAAACCGGTGACTGCTGGCAACTCCTACAGTGACGAACGGTCGAGCCTCAACCCTTGTTTATCAATCGCTGTATCTAGCTTTTCTAGTTTTTCTTTTTGGCCTCCACCACAATAAATGCTATATTATCACTATAGTTGACTGGTGGAAATTTTGGAGGAGGGACGCTTTTTCTGTAGTAATAATTGCTTCTCGTTGTGTATATTGCGACCGCTGGTAACTACAGGTTATATGAAATTCACAGTAACGTCTGGTATTTCAAGAAAAAGAAACTAATGAAAGTCACTCCACTCCACTAAGTACCATTATAATACTGGTTAGTTGCTACTACAGCACTGTATTCTGCTATTCACTGGTATCACTAGTATCACTGGTATCACCAACAGTGTGCAGACTATACCAACAGTGTAGACTATACCAACAGTGTGCAGGCTATACCAACAGTGTAGACTATACCAACAGTGTGTAGACTATACCAACAGTGTAGACTATACCAACAGTACAGACTATACCAACAGTATGTAAACAGATTACTAACAGTGTGTAAGTAGACTATATCAACAGTGTGTAAACAAGAGAGGATTACAGAAGTACATAACTGATCCAGGGACTGAAGCCGCAAACTTCTGATAGTTAAACCAAGTTCTCGTGGTAATGAACTGTAAATAAGACATAATGCGGGTTATGGCATTTTATTGAGAAGACGTTTCGCCCTCCAGGGACTATAAATTTACACAGAAAGCGATAAGACATGAATATTTAAAGGGGATAGAGAGAGAGACAGAGAGGTTCTAAGACGGAAGAGTAAAGTTATGAGGTTAGGTGTGAGTAATGAGTTGAGTGAGATTAGGTGATCCTAATATCAAGTACTGGAAAGATAAGCTTCGCTAAAACTTGTAGATTGTAAATGATCATGAGTTTTGATTACTCTCATTGGTTATGTTTATCACTAGATTTTCATTATAATCTGCTATGACGGTCACTTTCTATGATGATCAGTAAACCAGGGAACGGGTGGGGCTTGAACCCATGGCAAGTGACTCCTAAAACAGTCCAGTGCTTTAGCCACTCGTTCCGTGTGTGTAATCGTGGTATTACGATTTCCTAAGTTATGATGATGTCTTACCACTGGGTCTCAGGCTATTTAGAGCAACTAGCAATTGTCAGCTTTGAATATTTTCTAAAATTAGTAATCTGGAACACATACAAAGCTCCAGGGTGCCAACGATAATAAAGTCCTGAGGTCTCGAATACCTTGTGGAAGCAATACGAGAAGGAGGTGAGAAGCCAAACTTCAATAGAGGATACTACACAGGCATTAGGCAATTCCTGTAAGAGGTGCAGTGAGAAAGAGAACTAGAGGGAAAGACAGTGAATGAGATGATGGAGTATGTGGCCGGAAAGTGCAGGGAGGCGGAGACGTTCGTACATAGGACGGCTTTAGGGATGGAAAATCTTGTGTCACAAACCAACTGAAGTTCTATGACAAGGTAACAGGAGATGGGAGAGAGAGAGAGATGGGTAGATTGGATTTTCTTGTATGATGAAAATGGTATAAAATACCGATACATGTTGTGTATCTAACTGTTGTACATGTTGCACTTGCATTTTCTTGGACTATAAGAAAGCTTTTGACACAGTACTGCACAAGATACTGGTTCAAAAGATAGAGGGGCAGACAGGAATAACAGGAAAACCACTACAATACATCAAGGCATATCTGACAGGAAAAAAAATTAAGAAATGGTCTGTGACGAGGTGTCGGAATGGGCACATGTGACAAGTGGGGTTCCACAAGGATCTGTCTTGGAGTTGATGCTGTTTCCTGTATAGGTGAATGACATGCACGAATGATAGTCAGAAGTATTCCTGTTCACAGAAAAGGCTACAAATGGATCTGGACAGGCTACAGGCCTAGTCTGGCAAATGGTTTCTGGAGTTTAACCCCACCAAGTGCAAAGTTATGAAAATGGGGAAGAAGAAAGAAGACCACAGATGGAGTATTGGCTCGGGAGGCAAAGACTGCAAACCTTACTCAAGGAGGACCCTGGGGTGAGTATCATCGCGAACATATCACCTGAGGCTCACGTCAACCAAATAACAGCTGAAGAAATGGGCATCTGGCAAATCTAAGAATAGCTTTTCGACATCTAAGTAAGGAGTCAATCACGACACTGTACACCGTGTACGTCAGGCCCATATTGGAGTATGCAGCACCAATAAGGAACCCACACCTGGGCAAACATATTAAGATCTTTAAGAAAGTGCAGAAGTTTGCAACAAGACTAGTCCCGGAGCTTAGGGGTATGTCCTATAAGGAGAGGTTAATTCAACTAAACCTGATGACACTGGAGGACACAACTAGGGAGAAAATGATAACGAGAGGATTGACAAGGTAAACAGGGACAGAATGTCCCGAAGATGTGAAACAGAAACAAAAGCACAGCTGGAATCATAGGGATGTTAGGAAATATTTCTTCAGCCTCAGAGTTGTCAGGAAGTGGAACAATATGGAGAGTGAAGCTGTAGAGGTGGGATCAATACATAACTTTAAGAAGAGGTACGATAAGGCTTTTGAAGTCAGGATTTCGAAAGTGAACTTAATATCAACCAGTGATGAGACAGGACCAGGAGCTGCGAATCGACCCCTTCAACCATATATAAATAAATTAGATTCACTTATAAATTAGATTCACTTATCATTAATAGAACTACTGTACAACTATGATAAATTTCTTTAGTGTTAAGTAGTCAGTAAGCCATTAAATTAAGTCGGCCCATAATAGGCATAATAGAAGCTCTCTTTGCACTGCAAGCCATTATTGTAAAAACATAATCTCAATGTACTACTTGCCAAGAAATAAATAAATTTGAATTAGAAAAGTACAACCGCCCAGCGTTGAGCACTATTCCTTCCCCAGCAACTGGAAAGTTAAGCTCAATAGTGTAAACTTTGTGTGTGTGTGACTCAACAATCAATATTTGCACCAATAACTCATTACAGTTGTGACTGGGTGTGGAAGTGTGAATTGCTCATTACTCTATAATTTGTTCATGATTGTAGCCAAAGTATAAACGTAAGTAACCATTCTACAGAATTCATTACCTTTGTAACTTGTGAGCTCATTACCTTTGTACCTAGTTCAGCTATCAAAACTTTGGGGGCCCAGTCCCTGGACCCATTACGTACCTCTGTAATCTGTAAATACCTTTGTAACTTGTCATGATTGTGACCAGACTTACCTGGAGTTCATTACCTTTGTAAATTGTGAGTTCATTACCTTTGTAAATTGTGAGTTCATTACCTTTGTAAATTGTGAGTTCATTACCTCTGTAACTTGCTCAGCTATCAAAACTTTGGAGTCCAGTCCCTGGACCAATTATGTACCTCTGTAATCTTTTGACTACCCCCCACAGGATGGGTATGGGGTGCATAATAAACATATTAAACTAACTAACTAACCTCAAAACCCACAATAACATCAACTATCAGGGATGTAATAAATTTTCCTCGTTCTCTCTGGGACGTATTTCCTCATCTATTTTGCCCGCCGGGCACATTACAGGGCTGCCACCTGGTAGTCAGCTTATTGTTCGCCAGCTTCATTGTTTCTGCTCTGCTGACAATTCTCTAACGGTTTTGGTGGGAAGCCGGTTACTAAACTCAGGTACGGGTGTGGGCGTATGGCTCTGCTGGGGCTTGGCAAGTGAGGTCCACCTCATCTAACTGGGAACTTCTAGTTCTTTTTCCTTTTTCTTTCATGGTCCAGCTTTGGGCAACAAATCTTCCCCGAACAGTGTAGTAAATAAGTCACTTTGGCTGACTTTTATGGATTATCATAGGTTCTCTACACATATGCTGCTATGTATGATAATCTATGTAACTATTTGTGTATATACCTGAATAAATTTACTTACTTGCCAGACTAAAGCTCCTCTACATCAGACACAGAGTCTACTAAGGTTCGCAGGACTCTATGTCTAGCTCTCATACAATGTAACATTGATTACTGTTGCTCTTCGTGGTACTCTGCCTTAACAAACTGAAAGATAAGTTACAAATTACCCAGAACAAAATGGTGAGATTCATTCTTACTTATGCATGCAGGCCAGGATGAATTACAACAACTGGATATACTGAATGCCGAAGACAGAGTAAACCAAATGAAGTTAAATCAAGTTTATAAAATTGCTCACAAACAGTACCCTGAATATCTTGTTACCAATTTTGTCAAGGCTGGGACCCAAAGCAATTGTTGTTGTTGTTGTTGTTGTAGTAGTAGTAGTAGTAGTAGTAGTAGTAGTAGTAGTAGTAGTAGTAGTAGTAGTAGTAGTAATATCTTTATTTCTACAAGTACATGTACAAGGTATACAGACCATATCTGACATCAATGACATACTACTATATGGAAAGTCGCTTGTCAGGCAGAACATTCCGGGCAAATAAGGTCAGTTTTGTCCCAGGATGCGACCCACACCAGTCCACTAACACCCAGGTTCCCATTTTGCAGAGGAACATAGACAGCCAGTGTAAAGAAACACGCCTAATGTTTCTACCTTTCCCTAGGGGAAGGGAGAACAACTCTATAGTACCCACAGTAGGTGATCAGGCTTCAAACACATTTTATTGTACAGCAATAACGGAGTGGAACAGACTAAGTGCACATATCAAATCCTGTCATAGTATGAGCAGGTTCAAGAAGAGAGCCAATAGGTACCTAATAAATATGGTTACAGAAAGGGAGGAGAATGATTTCTTGTATATATAACATACATATACTCATGTACTATGATCTGTTCCTATTTTTAACGTTAACGTAAATAAATGAATTTGCCTTAACCCTGGTATATTTTTTTTTATTAACACACTGGCCGATTCCCACCAAGGCAGGGTGGCCCGAAAAAGAAAAACTTTCACCATCATTCACTCCATCACTGTCTTGCCAGAAGGGTGCTTTACACTACAGTTTTTAAACTGCAACATTAACACCCCTCCTTCAGAGTGCAGGCACTGTACTTCCCATCTCCAGGACTCAAGTCCGGCCTGCCGGTTTCCCTAAATCCCTTCATAAATGTTACTTCGCTCACACTCCAACAGCACGTCAAGTATTAAAAACCATTTGTCTCTATTCACTCCTATCAAACACGCTCACGCATGCCTGCTGGAAGTCCAAGCCCCTCGCACACAAAACCTCCTTTACCCCCTCCCTCCAACCTTTCCTAGGCCGACCCCTACCCCGCCTTCCTTCCACTACAGACTGATACACTCTTGAAGTCATTCTGTTTCGCTCCATTCTCTCTACATGGTATATCTCCATTAATTATAAATACTTCTCACACAGTTAAATTATTTGCCTGTATTAACTTTAAAATATAAATAATACTTATCACAAGGACCCCAATGGAAATAAGTCACTCTGACTTTCTTGGATTATCCTAAGTAATCTACACATATATACTATGTATGATAATCTATGTAACTGTATTTATGTGTACCAGAATAAACCTCAATGGAAATAAGTCACTCTGTCTGACTTTTTTGGGTTATCCTAGATTATGTATACATATGCTGATATGTATGATAATTCTATGAAACTGTATTTGTGTATACCTGAATAAACTAACTTACTTCTTAATAAACTGACTGTAATATCAGGAAGTTGGGCTCGATACTGCTTAATGTTGTGGTGGCCCTTATAAACCCAACAACAATAAATACCAGAGATGTAAATGCAAAATTCCTGACCTGGTGAACCTAACAAAGAAAGAATGCAAAATTCTGTAAGTTTTGTCAGTTCTCTCTTTAATAGGAAGAATAATTGTGATGTCTGGTGGGAAGACAGAAACGCGAGGAAAGTGGGAATGTAAGAATATCAGTTTTATTAAGGGAAAGTTCACAGTGAACCTAGAAAATATACAAATATATTGAGGTAGCTTCTGTTGTTGACTGTGCTCGTCACTCATTACAAGACTTATGATTATTAACCCAGGTGTGTTAGTAACCCAGGTGTGGCAGTAACCCAGGTGTGGCAGTAACCCAGGTGTATTAGTAACCCAGGTGTGGCAGTAACCCAGGTGTATTAGTAACCCAGGTGTGGCAGTAACCCAGGTGTATTAGTAACCGAGGTGTGGCAGTAACCCAGGTGTGGCAGTAACCCAGGTGTGGCAGTAACCCAGGTGTATTAGTAACCCAGGTGTGGCAGTAACCCAGGTGTGGCAGTAACCCAGGTGTATTAGTAACCCAGGTGTGGCAGTAACCCAGGTGTGGCAGTAACCCAGGTGTGGCAGTAACCCAGGTGTGGCAGTAACCCAGGTGTATTAGTAACCCAGGTGTGGCAGTAACCCAGGTGTGGCAGTAACCCAGGTGTATTAGTAACCCAGGTGTGGCAGTAACCCAGGTGTGGCAGTAACCCAGGTGTATTAGTAACCCATGTGTGGCAGTAACCCAGGTGTATTAGTAACCCAGGTGTGGCAGTAACCCAGGTGTATTAGTAACCCAGGTGTGGCAGTAACCCAGGTGTATTAGTAACCCAGGTGTGGCAGTAACCCAGGTGTATTAGTAACCCAGGTGTGGCAGTAACCCAGGTGTATTAGTAACCCAGGTGTGGCAGTAACCCAGGTGTATTAGTAACCCAGGTGTGGCAGTAACCCAGGTGTATTAGTAACCCAGGTGTATTAGTAACCCAGGTGTATTAGTAACCCAGGTGTGGCAGTAACCCAGGTGTGTTAGTAACCCAGGTGTGGCAGTAACCCAGGTGTGTTAGTAACCCAGGTATGGCAGTAACCCAGGTGTGTTAGTAACCCAGGTGTGTTAGTAACCCAGGTGTGGCAGTAACCCAGGTGTGTTAGTAACCCAGGTGTGTTAGTAACCCAGGTGTGGCAGTAACCCAGGTGTATTAGTAACCCAGGTGTGGCAGTAACCCAGGTGTATTAGTAACCCAGGTGTATTAGTAACCCAGGTGTATTAGCAACCCAGGTGTATTAGTAACCCAGGTGTATTAGTAACCCAGGTGTATTAGTAACCCGGGTGTGGCAGTAACCCAGGTGTATTAGTAACCCAGGTGTATTAGTAACCCAGGTGTATTAGTAACCCAGGTGTGTTAGTAACCCAGGTGTGGCAGTAACCCAGGTGTTAGTAACCCAGGTATGGCAGTAACCCAGGTGTATTAGTAACCCAGGTGTGGCACTAACCCAGGTGTATTAGTAACCCAGGTGTATTAGTAACCCAGGTGTATTGGTAACCCAGGTGTGTTAGTAACCCAGGTATGGCAGTAACCCAGGTGTGTTAGTAACCCAGGTGTGGCAGTAACCCAGGTGTTAGTAATCCAGGTGTGAGTAACCCAGGTGTGGCAGTAACCCAGGTGTGGCAGTAACCCAGGTGTGTTAGTAACGCAGGTGTGGCAGTAACCCAGGTGTGTTAGTAACCCAGGTGTGGCAGTAACCCAGGTGTGGCAGTAACCCAAGTGTTGCAGTAACCCAGGTGTGTTAGTAACCCAGGCGTGGCAGTAACCCAGGTGTGTTAGTAACCCAGGTGTGGCAGTAACCCAGGTGTATTAGTAACCCAGGTGTATTAGTAACCCAGGTGTGGCAGTAACCCAGGTGTATTAGTAACCCAGGTGTATTAGTAACCCAGGTGTGGCAGTAACCCAGGTGTATTAGTAACCCAGGTGTGGCAGTAACCCAGGTGTATTAGTAACCCAGGTGTATTAGTAACCCAGGTGTATTAGCAACCCAGGTGTATTAGTAACCCAGGTGTATTAGTAACCCAGGTGTATTAGTAACCCGGGTGTGGCAGTAACCCAGGTGTATTAGTAACCCAGGTGTATTAGTATCCCAGGTGTATTAGTAACCCAGGTGTGTTAGTAACCCAGGTGTGGCAGTAACCCAGGTGTTAGTAACCCAGGTATGGCAGTAACCCAGGTGTATTAGTAACCCAGGTGTGGCACTAACCCAGGTGTATTAGTAACCCAGGTGTATTAGTAACCCAGGTGTATTGGTAACCCAGGTGTGTTAGTAACCCAGGTATGGCAGTAACCCAGGTGTGTTAGTAACCCAGGTGTGGCAGTAACCCAGGTGTTAGTAATCCAGGTGTGAGTAACCCAGGTGTGGCAGTAACCCAGGTGTGGCAGTAACCCAGGTGTGTTAGTAACGCAGGTGTGGCAGTAACCCAGGTGTGTTAGTAACCCAGGTGTGGCAGTAACCCAGGTGTGGCAGTAACCCAGGTGTTGCAGTAACCCAGGTGTGTTAGTAACCCAGGCGTGGCAGTAACCCAGGTGTGGCAGTAACCCAGGTGTTAGTAACCCAGGTGTGGCAGTAACCCAGGTGTGAGTAACCCAGGTGTGTTAGTAACCCAAGTGTGGCAGTAACCCAGGTGTGTTAGTAACCCAGGTATGTTAGTAACCCAGGTGTGTTAGTAACCCAGGTGTGGCAGTAACCCAGGTGTGTTAGTAACCCAGGTGTGTTAGTAACCCAGGTGTGGCAGTAACCCAGGTGTGCTAGTAACCCAGGTGTGGCAGTAACCCAGGTGTGTTAGTAACCCAGGTGTGGCAGTAACCCAGGTGTTAGTAACCCAGGTGTGGCAGTAACCCAGGTGTGGCAGTAACCCAGGTGTGGCAATAACCCAGGTGTGGCAGTAACCCAGGTGTGGCAGTAACCCAGGTGTGTTAGTAACCCAGGTGTGGCAGTAACCCAGGTGAGTCAGTAACCCAGGTGCCAGTAACTCAGGTGTGACAGTAACCCAGGTGTGGCAGTAACCCAGGTGAGTCAGTAAATCAGGTGAGTCAGTTACCCAGGAGAGTCAGTAACCCAGGTGTGGCAGTAACTCAGGTGTGGCAGTAACCCAGGTGTGGCAGTAACCCAGGTGTGGCAGTAACCCAGGTGTGGCAGCAAGCCAGGTGTGTCAGTAACCCAGGTGTCAGCAAGCCAGGTGTGTCAGTAATAGGAGGAGAATTTTTTTCCCGGGTAGAGGCATGGCTGATAAATAGGCAGCAGAGAGTTTGCATAAATGGGGAGAAATCAGAGTGGGGGCACTTCACAAGCGGTGTTCCACAGAGGTCAGTGTTGGGCCCCTTGTTGTTCACAATTTACATAAATGATGTAGATGAGGGAATAAATAGTGACATAAGCAAGTCTGTTGATGACACCAAAACAGGCCATCCAGTTCATTCAAATAAGGACATTAGAGCACTCCAGGAAGATTTGAATAGACTGATGCAGTGGTCGAAGAAGTGGCAGGTGCAGTTTAATATAGATAAATGCAAAGTTCTAAATGTTGGACAGGTAAATAACCATGCCCCATATAAACTAAATAATGCAGATCTTAATATTACTGATTGCAATAACGATTTAGGAGTTCTGGTTAGCATTAATGCAAAACCAAGACAACAGTGCATAAGTATTCACAATAAAGCTAACAGAATCCTTGGCTTCATATCAAGAAGCATAAATAATAGAATTCCTCAGGTTATTCTTCAACTCTATATATCTTTGGTTAGGCCTCATTTAGATTATGCTGCACAGTTCTGGTCATCATATTACAGAATGGATATACAGTAAATGCACTGGAAAACGTACAAAGGAGGATGACAAAGTTGATCCCATGCATTAGAAATCTTTCCCATGAGGATAGACTGAAACCCCTGAATCTGCACTCTCTAGAAAAGCACAGAATTAGGGGGAATATGATTGAGGTGTATAAATGGAAAACAGGAATATCTAAAATATCTAGCCAAGACAGGACTCACAGCAATGGTTTTAAGTTGGAAAAATTCAGATTCAGGAAGGATATAGGAAAGCACTGGTTTGGCAATAGAGTTGTGGATGAGTGTAACAGACTCCTGAGTACCATCATAGAAGCTAAAACGTGTAATTTTAAAAACATCTACATGAGTGGATGTGGGTGGGTGTGAGTTGAACCTGACTAGGTTGTGTTGATGGGTCTGATGCCAAGCTCTTTCCTTAATTGGGTGTGACCTGCCCTGACTAGCCTTGGGCCGGTGGGTGACTTGGACCTGCCTCACATGGGCCAGTCGGCCTGCTGCAGTGTTCCTTCTTTCTTATGTTCTTATGTAACCCAGGTGTGTCAGTAACCCACGTGTGGCAGTAACCCCAGGTGTGTCAGTAACCCAGGTGTATCAGTAACCCAGGTGAGTTAGTAATCCAGGTTAGTCAGTTACCCAGGTGAGTCAGTAACCCAGGTAAGTCAGTAACCCAGGTGAGTCAGTAACCCAGGTGAGTCAGTAACCCAGGTGAGTCAGTAACCCAGGTAAGTCAGTAACCCAGGTGAGTCAGTAACCCAGGTGTATCAGTAACCCAGGTGAGTTAGTAATCCAGGTTAGTCAGTTACCCAGGTGAGTCAGTAACCCAGGTTAGTCAGTAACCCAGGTGAGTCAGTAACCCAGGTAAGTCAGTAACCCAGGTGAGTCAGTAACCCAGGTAAGTCAGTAACCCAGGTGAGTCAGTAACCCAGGTGAGTCAATAACTCAAATAAGTAAGTAAGCCATAAAGCTACCACAGCACGCTGGGTGGAGTTTGAATGTCTTATTTATCCGCAAAACACATGCTCTCATAAGAATACAGTATTTATTGTTGAAATACGTATTTCCCAGTTATTATTCACTTTATTACCTGGTCCCACATCAAATACAAATACAACTTTTTATTTCCTTGCAAAGATTACAATGTGTGATTTACATGTTAGAAAGTGTTGTTAAGTACAAAGAAAGCCACTAACATGCCTGAGCATTTTGGGTACACTAATCAGTGCTTACAAACTACAGCACTTAAAACTAGCCATAGGTTATGGAGTGGTAAATTTTAATTATTCATTATTTTACATTATTACAATAGAGAGCTAGCCAAAATATTATAATTAATAAGATTTATAGTAGAGAGGCAGTAAAAAAATGATAGTATTACAATTAGTACAATTTACAAAGCCACAACAGTACAATTTTAGGAGTGTACTAATACTATTTTATATAGATCTAGCTGTCCTGAGCTTTTGGGGATTTCTTGAGCAGTGTCAAACCAGTTTCAGACTGGTTGAATGATTTAGTAGGTGTTGGTATAGTTAAGCTTGGGAGATGAGATGTTTTTTTATTATAACCCTAAATTGAAAGAAAAATAGCATAATAAAAATTATAGCCTTAAATTGAGAGAAAATAGGGTATTAAAATACAGTTGCAGGAATCATGTAGGCTTTTTATAAAAATAATATTCTATACTTCTACAAGTACAGGTCGGCCATCACTAATCCGGCATCATTGTGACCTGCAGTGTGCCAGATTAGTGAGTTTGCCGGATTACAGAGTGGTTAGGTTAGAATACACTTAACCTATCAGTAGAGAGACTTTCTGCTACAGGCTTCCTCATTTTCATCACAGCTTTCTCCTCCACTGACTTGCTGCTGTGGATTTACAACCATCTGCACAATTTCTGATTCAGTATAATGATGAAATTTGCAATTATGCTAGCCAAAATTGGTGCCGGATTACCGATGGAACCAGATAACTGATTGCTGGATTAGTGATGGCCGACCTGTATATGATATAGCTTATATAGACCTAGCTGACATCAGTGACATACTATATAAAAAGGCCCTGGTTATGCAGAGCATTTCCGGCAACTTTGGTTAATTTTGTTCCATGATGTGACCAGCACCAGTCGACTGACACCCAGGTACCTACTTCTAGGTAAACAGGGACAGCAGGTGTAAGGAAACACACCCAATGTTTCCACCTGTACCAGAGACCGAACCACTGACTTTGAATGTGTGAGCTGAGTGTGCTACCAACTGAGCTACAGAACACCCTTTCTAGTAAATTACTGCATCACTTTTGTTTACAATCTCTTTGGTGGTGTGTTTTGTTGATGCAGGTAAACTTAGAGGTGAGTCAGGGAGGGAGAAGGTAGAGAGTGGACGTGTACTTAGCTCTGTGAAGACCTGTTTGTGTGCTCTTGTGAATCTGAACCAGGATGCCCTCTCTTGAGCAACTTTACCAGCAGCTGAGAGAAGAGCTCAGAGTTGCTAAGCTGGAGATACAGCGATTAACGGAGGAGAACAAGAGGATTCATAGTAATTCTCCTGTTGTGAGTCCCCAGGTTAAGAGGGGAGCTTGGTCAGTGGCCTGGCAACATGGAACCAAGCTGAGGATCAAGAAAACGGTTGGAGAGGCAGAAACAACGAGAAACCAGAAGACTACCGTGGAAACTTCCAACCCATTCTCCGTGCTACCTGACGAATGTGAGTGTTCTACTGGGAATGCCACAACGAGCACCAAGGAAGCACTGGCAGACGTGAGTGAGACATCCCTAGAAACCCCAACGAAGACTATCGAGAACATCTTGACGAATTCCACAAGTGGTGTAATGCAACCTGACGAATGTGAGTCAACTACTGGGAGCATCACTACGGACAACGCCAAGGAAGGTAAAAACATTGTTGTTGTTGGGGATAGCCAGATTAGGTACATGGATAGGGCATTCTGCTTGAAGTATAGGAGTAGGAGGCAGAGAGCATGTTTTCCTGGGGCTGGGATGAAGGATATTGTTAGCCGTCTGGATGACATCATGAGAGGTAATGGGAGCAATCCTATTATCTGTCTCAGTGCTGGAGGCAACGATGTTGGCAGATGTAGGAGTGAGGACCTGATTAGCAGGTATAGGTCAGCAATAAAGATAATTAGGAGGAAGGGTGGGAAACCTGTCATATGTGGCATTTTGCCAAGGAGAGGAGTTGGAAATGAATGGTTGTCCAGAGCAATTGGTGTCAATTGCTGGCTGGACAAATACTGTAAGGAAAATGCAGTAACATTCATTGACAACTGGGACCTCTTCTATGGCAGAAATGACATGCATGCCAGGGATGGGGTTCACTTATCTAGGTGTGGGGTGGGAGCACTGGCCAACGCAGTGGAGGGAGCTGTTAGGTCTTTAAACTAGGAATAGTTAGTGGTATGGGTTTTGGCGGGAAAACTGTGAAGTCGCAGGGTAGTAATATGAGTACTAGGAGAACTAGTAATAGGCAAAATGAGGTGGATATTGGAAAGCCAGTGGCACTAATTGACAAGGACAGTAATAGGTTTAGTGGAATAACAGAAAGGAGCAGGAAGGGTAAAGAGAGAGGAGGGTCTTTAAATATTTATTACACAAATAGTCGCAGTGCTAGGAATAAGATGGACGAGTTGAGACTAGTTGCTAGTGCAGGTAACATTGATGTATTTGCCATTACTGAGACGTGGTTTAATTCAAAAAGTCGGGACATGCCTGCAGAATGTCACATTCAGGGTTTTAAATTGTTCCAAGTAGATAGAAGTGTCGGGAAGGGGGGTGGGGTGGCATTGTATGTCCGAGATCGCTTGAACTGTTGCATACAAACGGGTATTAAGTCTGAAGTAACACATACAGAGTCTGTTTGGATAGAATTTTCAGAGGGGCATGAAAAATTAATTTTAGGTGTGATATACCGTCCCCCAAATTTAGATAGGGACCAGGAGAGACTACTATGGGAGGAAATTGTTAGGGCCACAAGGCACGATAATGTAGTAATTCTAGGAGACTTTAACTTTAGTCATATTGATTGGAGTTTCTTGACTGGGAATTTAGAATCATACGACTTCTTAGAAGTAGTTCAGGATTGTTTTTTGAAGCAGTTTGTGACAGAACCTACAAGGGGTAATAACCTGCTTGACTTAGTTCTGGCAAACAATGAATCCCTTGTTAATAATTTAGAAGTTTCAGAGGAACTGGGTGCTAGTGACCACAAATCAATTACATTTAGCATTGAATGGAAGTATGATAGTAGGGATAACTCAGTAACAGTCCCAGATTTTCGCTTAGCAGATTACGATGGGCTTAGAGAACACTTATCATCTGTTGACTGGGGTAACGAAGAGAGCTATCAATATGACAGTTTTCTGAACACTATACATGCTGCTCAAAGAACGTTTATCCCTTATAAAGAAATTAGATCAAATAGAAATGACCCAAAATGGATGAATAATAGGCTGAAATATCTACTAGGGCATGAGAAAGGAATTTATAGGCGTATCAAAAGAGGCGAGGGTCATCTTATGAATCAGTATATTGACATTAAGAGGGACATTAAAAAGGGGATAAGAAAAGCTAAAAGGGACTATGAAATTAAAGTTGCTAGGGATTCTAAAACTAACCCAAAAAGTTTTTTCCAGGTATATAGAGCAAAAGTTAGAGATAAGATAGGTCCCCTTAAAAATAACTATGGGCATCTTACTGACAAAGAGAATGAAATGGCTCGATTTTAAATAATTATTTTCTCTCGGTTTTTACACAGGAAGACACTAATAATACAGTGGACCCCCAGTTAATGATTTTTTTTCATTCCAGAAGTATGTTCAGGTGCCAGTACTGACTGAATTTGTTCCCATAAGGAATATTGTGAAGTAGATTAGTCCATTTCAGACCCCCAAACATACACGTACAAACGCACTTACATAAATACACTTACATAATTGGTCGCATTGGGAGGTGATCGTTATGCAGGGGTCCACTGTATTCCAGTAATTAATTTTTATAGTGGGCCAGAAGAAGATAAATTATGTAACATCACAGTCACTAGTGAAATGGTTGTGAAGCAGATAGACCGACTGAAGCAAAATAAGTCACCGGGACCTGATGAGGTTTTTTCAAGGGTTCTTAAGGAATGCAAAATGGAAGTCTGTGAACCATTAACTAATATTTTTAATTTATCTCTTCAAACAGGTGTAGTGTCTGATATGTGGAAGATGGCTAATGTAATTCCTATTTTTAAAACAGGGGACAAGTCGTTACCGTCAAATTACCGCCCAATAAGCCTGACCTCAATTGTAGGCAAATTACTAGAGTCAATTATAGCTGAGATTATAAGAAGCCATCTCGATAAGCATAGCTTGATTAATGATACTCAGCATGGATTCACAAGAGGCCGGTCTTGTCTAACTAATTTATTAACTTTCTTCAGTAAAGCTTTTGAGGCTGTTGACCACGATAGAGAATTTGATATTATTTACTTAGATTTTAGTAAGGCATTTGATAGAGTTCCGCACCAAAGACTGTTGAAGAAAGTAGCAGCTCATGGCATTGGGGGAAGGGTGCTCTCGTGGATCGAATCATGGCTCACAGACAGGAAGCAGAGTGTCCATAAATGGGGTTAAATCCGAGTGGGGTTCAGTAACAAGTGGCGTTCCACAGGGATCAGTCTTGGGCCCGTTGTTGTTTATAATATATATCAATGATCTTGATGTAGGAATTACTAGTGATATGAGCAAATTCGCCGATGACACGAAGATAGGTAGGATAATTGATTCAAACGTAGATGTTAGGGAACATCAGGAGGATTTAGACAAACTCTACTCTTGGTCAGAAAAGTGGCAGATGCAGTTCAATGTAGATAAATGCAAGGTTCTGAAGCTCGGGAGTGTCCATAACCCTAGCACTTATAAGTTAAATAATGTAGAACTTAGCCATACAGATTGCGAAGAGGACTTGGGGGTTATGGTAAGCAGCAACCTTAAACCAAGACAGCAATGCCTAAGCATGCGTAATAAGGCAAATAGATTACTGGGATTTATATCAAGAAGTGTAAGCAACAGAAGTCCAGAGGTCATACTGCAGCTTTATACATCATTAGTAAGGCCTCACCTAGATTATGCAGCTCAATTCTGGTCTCCATATTACAGAATGGACATAAATTCGTTAGAAAACATTCAGTGTAGGATGGCTAAATTAATACATAGCATTAGAAATCTTCCTTATGAAGAAAGATTGAAGACTCTTAAGTTACATTCACTTGTTAGACGAAGAATGAGGGGAGACCTGATCGAAGTGTATAAGTGGAAGATAGGTATTAATAAAGGGGATATTAACAAGGTCTTGAGGATATCTCTCCAAGGGAGAACCCTCCAGTAATGGATTTAAATTAGATAAGTTTAGATTTAGAAAGGACATAGGAAAGTATTGGTTTGGAAATAGGGTAGTTGATGAGTGGAACAATCTACCTAGTTGGGTTATTGAGGCTAGGACTTTGGGTAGTTTCAAATTTAGGTTGGATAAGTACATGAGTGGGAGGGGTTGGATTTGAGTGGGACTTGCACATCAGAGCTTATTTCTTGGGTAGCATTGAAAATTGCGTTGGTCAAATGTTTGTTAGTGGGATGAATTGTAAAGGACTTGCCTAGTATGGGTCAACAGGCCTGCTGCAGTGTTCCTCCTTTCTTATATTCTTATGTTCTTATAAACAGGAGACAGATAAATATTGCATGTGAGCATTTATATAAGGAAATTAATGAATGAATTACAAAGAAATTGTTGTATAAACCATGGAACAGACAGGGTTTTAACCCATGGTGAGCAAGTCATAAAACTCAAGCCCAGTGCTAACTTCTCTACGGTGTGTCGAAACAGACCTAGTTGGATGAATCTTATTGTAGCCAGCTGGTCCAGTGGCTTACACACTGGCTCTGGAGTTTTACCACTTACTGACCATGGGTTCATACTTCACCCTTTTCATGGTTTGTTTGCAATCGTGTTGTTATCATTTTGTGAGCTGTAATGGGTGTATAATCTTGTTTAGTTGTATTGCTTCTGTAGGTCAGTAATCTTGCAGTCTGGCAACTTCTCTACCCAATGCTTGTAAAACTGGATTCTTTCAACCTTGCTGTACATTTGTGAATAAAAATACTATTATTAGCAACATGATTATCTTTGCAGCAAAAAAATTACCATTATGTTTAAGCTCTTGCAAATAAGTTCAATTTAAATTGTGCTTATGTGTGATTATTTTCTTTTGCAGGTGATACTGTGAGCACAAGAATGACACTTATCAACTTGTAATAATATAAAAGTTAATGTGCCAGAAATACTGCAGCTATACAGTTCCAGCAGTGTGACACATAATGTACACTACAGTGTCAGAATTACTACCTGCTGAGTCTTAATACAGAGTATTTTAAAGCCCACCTTGTTACATGCAAACCTTCATCAACCTCTATATGTTCCTTCACTACACATCCTCTAAATATTTTTGTGTAAAAATGTTCACACTTCACACTAGTTAATTTATTTCACTGTAATAATGCATGTGTGTTAACCATATGTGTAGCATTAAAGGTCACCAAATTTGTAAGAAAATGTGTATATTAAAATAATGTACTGATTGATTTATTTAAAATTGTTATCATTAAACAGCCTTAATGGAACTCGTTTTGGAAACTGGTACTAGCAGTGTACTAGTAATATAAAGTGCTATCAGTATGCTAGTAATATAATGTACTAGCAGTATACTAGTACCTTTCACTTGTACTCTCCAAAACATTTGTTATTCTCATTAAAATTTGTTGAAGTATCTCACCCACTCTCTCATTTGCTCTCCTTTTACATTATTTCACCAGTTGTTACAACTGGACAAAGTACCAACAGTGTACTAGTAACCTCTCACTTGTATTACTAGTTACATCCAGACAAAGTACCAACAGTGTTCTAGTAACATCTCACTTGTATTACTAGTTACATTCAGACAAAGTACCAACAGTGTACTAGTAACCTCTCTGTATACTACCGACTGTTACAAAATAAACACTAGGAAGGGAGTCAACACAGACTGAACACACTAGACAAGAACTTCATTACTTTCATACCAACAAACAAGTGTAACACAATGTTCATAATATGAAATTTAATGAAGCATCTAGATCTTAAAAAAAAGTTACAGATTATTGCAGCCTTTTTTAATGTGCCTTAATAAAGTTATTAACATTGACATTTAGAATTTAAATTATAGTGTATAAATATGAAAATGAGTAGACTTAGAGTTAAGGAGTAGGCTAATAGCATGCTTATCAGCAGTCTTAATAGCTGCGGTTACTGCATTATCATCCTGTATTACTGTATTACCTCTAAGTTAGCTCTTGGAATTATCTGTTTATAAATACAGCATCAGATCTAGGCTCATGCTGCACTCTCCAGTATTAAATCTAGCATTTTTTAATATCTAGGTGGCATAGCACCTAGATATTCCACTTTTCTATCACTCTTTGCTAGGATATCTTTCTAGTATTTGTTCAGCTTTTTTTTTTTTTTTTAGGTTATAGCTGTGGCATCTGTTTCTTAGTTTTAATGGTGATGAGAAAATTTTCCTAATCAATTATTTTGTATCTTTTTACAATCTTATTGTGATTATCATGACTTCTCTCTCCCTGCTATCAGCCAAAGATAGCATGTCTAATTCTTTCAGTTTTTCTTAACATACTGTTATTAAACTCTCAATCATTTTGTAACTCGTTCTTAAACATTTTTCTTTTTTGTTTACATTCGCTTTTTTAAGTTTGCAGCATAGCACTGATCCATGTTATATATTTTTAATGCAATATTTCTTCAAGAGAAACTTTTCACTTTTTTAAGCATAAGCATAATGAGTTATTTTCCATTAGCCAGCCTGTTTTTGCTTTGAAATCTCAGGAAATTTTTTTGAAAGAGATTATTAGGCTTGTTTTATGTGGTTTCATTGCCTCTTTCTTATTTACATCAAGTATTAGAATCTCTACCTTCTCAGATATTGGCTGCTTGGGGTTTAAATCTACGTCAAAGTTAGTCTTCCTCTTATTAGATGGGTTTGTCTTCGTCCTTAATTTTATGTATTGTCTTGTTAATACTTTATGTGATTTTACAAACTGATTAAAAAATTTGGTGCATTCTTCTCATTTTGGTGTTTCTTGATATTCGTTCCATATCCAATATGCAGCGCTAAATCAGACTTATGGTATTTTTAGTATATTTATAATATTGTAAAATAAACTTGAGTGTTTGCATACAAAAGAAACCACTGTATAACATAGAGTATCAAAAAGCTTATTAGAAAAATGACAGCTAAACCCCCACTTCAGAGTTTACCCTAGAGATAAAGACTATCGGTGTTCAGTGTGGCTAGCAGCCATTTCAAAAATATCAGGTTAAAACACCCACTTGAGAGTACATTCTGGAGAAAATATCAATGTTCAGAGTGAAGTCGTTTTCAAAAAATTCTTATCGAATAAGACATTGGGATTTCATACATTTTCACCACATTCATTTTCAGGGTGTCTAAAGGCCTTATAAGAAAAAATGAATCTAAAACTTTTCAGGATTCATTCAGGAGAAACATCTTATCAGTGTTCAGTGTGTCTAAAAACCTTTACAGAAATATCTATTCTAAATAAACACCAGAAAACTCATACAGGAAATAACACATGTCAGTGTTCAGTGTGTTTTAAATCCTTTTCAAAAAAGTCTAAATTGCAATCCCACTTGAGAGTTCATACAGGAGAGAAACCTTATCAATGTTCAGAATGTTTAAAGGCTTTTACAGAAAAAGCTAATCTCATTAAACACCAGAGAGTTCATACAGGAGAGAAACCATATCACTGTTCACAGTGTCTAAAGACCTTTACAGAAAAATCTAATCTAATTAAACACCAGAGAGTTCATACAGGAGAGAAACCATATCATTGTTCAGAGTGTGTAAAGACTTTTTCACAAAAATCAGGTTTATTGAAACACCAGAGAGTTCATGCAGGGAAGAAACCTCACCAGTGTTCAGAATGTCTAAAGGCCTTTACAGAAAAAGCTAGTCTAATTAAACACCAGAGAGTTCATACAGGAGAAAAACCATATCATTGTTCAGAGTGTCTAAAGACCTTTACAGAAAACACAAGTTTAATAAATCACCTCAGAGTTCATACAGGAGAGAAACCATATCATTGTTCAGAGTGTTTAAAAGCCTTTACAGATAAAACAGGTCTGAGAAACCACCTCAGAGTTCATACAGAGGAGAAACCTTATCAGTGTTCAGAGTGTTTAAAGGCCTTTAAAGAAAAAGCTAGTCTAAGGAAACATCAAAAAATTCATTCTGGAAAGAAACCATATCAGTGTTCACTGTGTCTGAAGTCCTTTTCAGACAATGCTAAATTAAAATCCCACTTGAGAGTTCATACAGGAGAGAAACCTTATCAGTGTTCAGAGTGTCTAAAGGCCTTCACAGAAAAAATAAGTCTAATAAACCATCTCAGAGTTCATACAGGAGAGAAGCCATATCAGTGTTCAGAGTGTCTAAAGGCCTTTACACAAAAATCAAGTTTACTGAAACACCAGAGAGTTCATACAGGGGAGAAACCTTATCAGTGTTCAGAGTGTTTAAAGGCTTTTACAGAAAAATCTAGTCTAAAGAAACATCAAAAGATTCATACTGGAAAGAAACCATGTCAGTGTTAAGTGCGTCTAAAGTCCTTTTCAGATAACTCTAAATTAAAATCTCATTTGGGAGGTCATACAAAAGAAAAACCTTATTAGTGTTCAGAATATCTAAAGGCCTTTCCACAAAAATTGAGTCTTCTAAGGCACCTGAGAGTTCATACAGGAGAGAAACTTCATGTTGGTAATGAGTGTGTCTAAAATTCTTTTCAGGACAAAACTTCATTTAA
>NC_091340.1:24215040-24253097 GCF_038502225.1 Cherax quadricarinatus | reverse complement strand
GCCATGGTGGTGTGTCAGCCCTGGTGGTGTGTCAGCCCTGGTGGTGTGTCAGCCCTGGTGGTGTGTCAGCCCTGGTGGTGTGTCAGCCCTGGTGGTGTGTCAGCCCTGGTGGTGTGTCAGCCCTGGTGGTGTGTCAGCCCTGGTGGTGTGTCAGCCCTGGTGGTGGGTCACCTCTGGTGGTGTGTCAGCCCTGGTGTGTCAGCCGTGGTGGTGTGTCAGCCATGGTGTGTCAGCCCTGGTGGTGTGTTAGTCATGGTGTGTCAGCCCTGGTGGTGTGTCAGCCCTGGTGTGTCAGCCCTGGTGGTGTGTCAGTCCTGGTGGTGTGTCAGCCATGGTGTGTCAGCCCTGGTGGTGTGTTAGTCCTGGTGTGTCAGCTCTGGTGGTGTGTAAGCCTTGGTGGTATGTCAGTCCTGGTGGTGTGTCAGCTCTGGTGTGCAAGCCCTGTTGGTGTGTGTGTCATCCCTGGTGTGTCGGCCCTGGTGGTGTGTTTAGCCCTGGTGGTGTGTACTGGTGGCGTATCAACCATGGTGGTGTGTCATCCCTGGTGTGTCAGTCCTGGTGGTCTGTCAGCCCTGGTGGTGTGTCAGCCCTGGTGGTGTGTCAGCTCTGGTGGTGTGTTAGTCCTGGTGGTGTGTCAGTCCTGGTGGTGTGTCAGCCTTGGTGGTGTGTCAGTCCTGGTGGTGTGTCGGCCCTGGTGGCGTGTCAGCTCAGGTGGTGTATCAACTCTGGTGGTGTGTCAGCCCAGCTGAGGTGTCAGCCCTGGTGGTGTGTCAGCTCTAGTGGTGTGTCAGCCTTGGTGGTGTGTCAGCCATGGTGTGTCAGCCCTGGTGGTGTGTCAGCCCTGGTGGTGTGTCAGTCCTGGTGGTGTGCCAGCCATGGTGTGTCAGCCCTGGTGGTGTGTTAGTCCTGGTGTGTCAGCCCTGGTGGTGTGTCAGACCTGGTGTGTTAGTCCTGGTGGTGTGTCAGTCCTGGTGGTGTGTCATCCCTGGTGGTGTGTCAGTCCTGCTGGTGTGTCGGCCCTGGTGGTGTGTCATCCCAGGTGGTGTGTCAGCCCAGCCGGGGTGTCAGCCCTGGTGGTGTGTCAGCTCTAGTGGTGTGTAAGTCCTGGTGGTGTGTCAGTCAGTCCTGGTGGTGTGTTAGTCCTGGTGGTGTGTCAGCCCTGGTGGCCAGTATACCCACCAGGGACCAGTTACAGGGCAGTAACACCACCAGAAACTAGTTACAGGTCAGTAACACCACCAGGAATTAGTTACAGGTCAGTAACACCACCAGAAACTAGTTACAGGTCAGTAACACCTCCAGGAATTAGTTACAGGTCAGTAACACCACTAGGAACTAATTACAGGTCAGTAACACCACTAGGAACTAGTTACAGGTCAGTAACACCACCAGGGACTAGTTACAGGTCAGTAACACCACTAAGAACTAGTTACAGATCAGTAACACCACTAGGAACTAGTTACAGGTCAGTAACCACCGGGGACCAGTTACAGGTCAGTAACACCACCAGGAACTAGTTACAAGTCAGTAACACCACTAGGAACTAGTTACAGGTCAGTAACACCACCAGGTACTAGTTACAGGTCAGTAACCACCAGGGACTAGTTACAGGTCAGTAACACCACTAGGAACTAGTTACAGGTCAGTAACACCACCAGAAATTAGTTACAGGTCAGTAACATCACTAGGAACTAGTTACAGGTCAGTAACACCACTAGGAACTAGTTACAGGTCAGTAAGCACCAGGGACCAGTTACAGGTCAGTAACATCACCAGGAACTAGTTACAAGTCAGTAACACCACTAGGAACTAGTTACAGGTCAGTAACACCACCAGGGTCTAGTTACAGGTCAGTAGCACCACCAGGAACTAGTTACAGGTCAGTAACACCACTAGGAACTAGTTACAGGTCAGTAACATCACTAGGAACTAGTTACAGGTCAGTAACACCACCAGGGACTAGTTACAGGTCAGTAACGCCACCAGGGACTAGTTACAGGTCAGTAACACCACCAGGGACTAGTTACAGGTCAGTAACACCATTAGGAACTAGTTACAGGTCAGTAACACCACTAGGAACTAGTTTCAGGTCAGTAACACCACCAGGGACTAGTTACAGGTCAGTAACACCACCAAAGACTAGTTACAGGTCAGTAACACCACTAGGAACTAGTTACAGGTCAATAACACCACCAGGGACTAGATACAGGTCAGTAACACCACCAGGGACTAGTTACAGGTCAGTAACACCACCAGGGACTAGTTACATGTCAGTAACACCACTAGGAACTAGTTACAAGTCAGTAACACCACTAGGAACTAGTTACAGGTCAGTAACACCACCAGGGACTAGTTACATGTCAGTAACACCACTAGGAACTAGTTACAGGTCAGTAACACCACCAGGGACTAGTTACATGTCAGTAACACCACTAGAAACTAGTTACAGGTCAGTAACACCACCAGGGACTAGTTACAGGTCAGTAACACCACTAGGAACTAGTTACAGGTCAGTAACACCACCAGGGACTAGTTACAGGTCAGTAACACCACCAGGGACTAGTTACAGGTCAGTAACACCACCAGGGACTAGTTACAGGTCAGTAACACCACTAGGAACTAGTTACAGGTCAGTAACACCACTAGGAACTAGTTACAGGTCAGTAACACCACCAGGGACTAGTTACAGGTCAGTAACACCACCAGGGACTAGTTACAGGTCAGTAACACCACCAGGGACTAGTTACAGGTCAGTAACACCACCAGGGACTAGTTACAGGTCAGTAACACCACCAGGGACTAGTTACAGGTCAGTTGTCATGTCAGTCACATCGTTTTCTGTGTCGTGAAAGAAGTGAAGTCTTGAATGACAGTTCACGTAATCTTAACGCATCCTTCATGAGGTTCATGACATTGGTCAGTATCGTCATGCAGTGTGGCCAGTTATGGCCACAGGTCAGCCATGGTGAAGGGTAGCCAGCTGTGGCCACAAGTCAGTCATGAAGGGTGGCCAGTTATGGCCACAGGTCAGTCATGAAGCCTGACCAGCTGTGTCTACAGGTCTGCCATGAAGTCTTGGCAGCTATGGCCACAGGTCTGTCATGAAGTCTTGGCAGCTATGGCCACAGGTCTGCCATGAAGTGTAGGCAGCTGTGGCCACAGGTCAGCCATGGAGCGTTGGCAGCTGTGGCCACAGGTCAGCCATGGAGCGTTGGCAGTTGTGGCCACAGGTCAGCCATGGAGCGTTGGCAGCTGTGGCCACAGGTCAGCTATGGAGCGTTGGCAGTTGTGGCCACAGGTCTGTCATGAATGCTTGGCAGCTGTGACCTAGGTCAGCCATGAAGCCTGGCCAGCTGTGGCCACAGGTCAGCCATGAAGCCTGGTGTGGCATACAAAGAGTACGTAATTTTTGTTCGGCGCATGTATACACCCTTATTTACAGGCTATCTCCCACAACCAGCGAACCAGGTACTAAGGGTTGACGATGGGGCCCCGTCGTTCAATCAGTACCCAGGTTCCAGCCAATGAGAAGATGGTTATGGAAATCGCAAAGGTGATGTGGGTACCACTCACCTGTCTGCCCTTGTCATTCCCATTCTAGAGCTGGTTGAAGCACGGTCTGCTCTCTAGTGGCTTCTATTCTGCCTTGCTTACCGTGGAGTGCACTAGTACCTATTGCTGTACATAGTGTATATAGTGTACATACTTCTGTTCTAAATTTGTGAAGGATAATATAAGTCAAAAGTTTTTCTGCTGTGTTTATTTTGCTTCCTTTACACCCAGGATAACAGGCCTTTGGCACTCCTGGGTTGTAATATTTGCCTAATAGGTTCGTGTGGTTTAATTAGTGTTGTTTGCGTAATAGGTTCGTGTGGTTTAATTAGTGTTGTTTGCCTAATAGGTTCGTGTGGTTTAATTAGTGTTGTTTGCCTAATAGGTTCGTGTGGTTTAATTAGTGTTGTTTGCCTAATAGGTTCGTGTGGTTTAATTAGTGTTGTTTGCCTAATAAGTTCGTGTGGTTTAATTAGTGTTGTTTGCCTAATAGGTTCGTGTGGTTTAATTAGTGTTGTTTGCCTAATAGGTTCGTGTGGTTTAATTAGTGTTGTTTGCCTAATAAGTTCGTGTGGTTTAATTAGTGTTGTTTGCCTAATAGGTTCGTGTGGTTTAATTAGTGTTGTTTGCCTAATAGGTTCGTGTGGTTTAATTAGTGTTGTTTGTCTAATAGGTTCGTGTGGTTTAATTAGTGTTGTTTGCCTAATAGGTTCGTGTGGTTTAATTAGTGTTGTTTGCCTAATAGGTTCGTGTGGTTTAATTAGTGTTGTTTGCCTAACAGGTTGTTTGCGTGGCTTCCATACAGTTGTTTGTCTAACAATATTGTGATAATTACCTAAGTCTTGTATATAGTAATACATCACAATATTAACATCGAGTAAATTGCCTTGTTCTCGTAGTTAATATTTTGTTTGTACAGGTGAATACAGTGGAGATAAATGGTATAAAATACCGGCACATAGACACATAATGCAGTATAATGAGATTATTGTGTGGGCGAAACGTAGTCAATAAAGAATGATATTATAATACATTTGTGTGTAGTCTTTCATGTGTATAGACGTTTGTTCCGTAGCTGTGACGGTGGTCAGTCCCACTTGCGTCACAGACGTCGATGTTCTGACGTCACTGCGAGCCTCCACGTGCCTAAATTTTATTCAGTATACACACGATCCTCCTTGTATGTTCCTGCTCTGTATAGCTTGAAAATACACAAATACACAAGTATGTTTACTAGCTCACACACACACACACACACACACACACTCACACACACACACACACACACATACATTATCTCTCAGTGCACTCTGTATCAAGGTACACAGTACTATCGCCACTCAGCCAGATCCCAGACAGGTACTGTGTACTTTGATACAAAGTGTGAAGGTTCGAATCCTGCTGAACTCAGTGTTCCCAGCAGTGACACAGTGTCCCCAGAAGTGATACAGTGTCACCAGCAGTGACACAGTGTTCCCAGCAGTGACACAGTGTCCCCAGCAGTGACAGTGTCCTCAGCAGTGACACAGTGTTACCAGCAGTGTCACAGTGCCCCAGCAGTGACACAGGGTTACCAGAAGTGACACAGTGCCACCAGCAGTGACACAGTGCCCCAGCAGTGACACAGTGTCCCCAGCACTGACACAGTACCACCAGCAGTGACACAGTGTCACCAGCAGTGCCCCCAGCATTGACACACTGCTGGGAACACTGTGTCACTGCAGTGACAGAGTGTTTCCAGCAGTGACACAGTGTCTCCAGCAGTGACACAGGTTCCTCAGCAGTAACACAGTGTCCCCAGCAGTGACACAGGTTCCTCAGCAGTGACACAGTGTCCCCAGCAGAGACACAGGTTCCTCAGCAGTG
The DNA here is from genome assembly GCF_038502225.1 of Cherax quadricarinatus. Taxonomy (NCBI): domain Eukaryota; kingdom Metazoa; phylum Arthropoda; class Malacostraca; order Decapoda; family Parastacidae; genus Cherax; species Cherax quadricarinatus. The sequence continues at coordinate 24,247,679 of NC_091340.1, read as the reverse complement.
ACACAGTGTCAATAGCAGTGCCACAGTGCCACCAGCAGTAACACAGTGTCACCAGCAGTGACACAGTGCCCCCAGCAGTGACACAGTACCACCAGCAGTGACAGTGTCCCCAGCAGTGACACAGTGCCCCCAGCAGTGACACAGTACCACCAGCAGTGACAGTGTCCCCAGCAGTGACACAGTGCCATCAGCAGTGACACAGTGTCACCAGCAGTGACACGCTACCCCCAGCAGTGACACAGTGCCACCAGCAGTGGCACAGTCCACCAGCAGTGACACAGTGTCCCCAGCAGTGACACAGTGCCCCCAGCAGTGACACAGTGCCACCAGCAGTGACACAGTGCCCCCAGCAGTGACCCAGTGCCCCAGTAGTGACACAGTGCCACCAGCAGTGACACAGTGTCCCCAGCAGTGACACAGTGTCACCAGCAGTGACACAGTACCACCAGCAGTGACACAGTGTCCCCAGCAGTGACACAGTGCCCCTAGCAGTGACACAGTGCCCTCAGCAGTGACACAGTGCCCCCAGCAGTGACACAGTACCACCAGCAGTGACACAGTGCCCTCAGCAGTGACACAGTGCCCCCAGCAGTGACACAGTACCACCAGCAGTGACACAGTACCACCAGCAGTGACACAGTGTCCCCAGCAGTGACCCAGTGTCCCCAGGAGTGACACAGTGTTTCCAGCAGACACAGTGCCCCCAGCAGTGACACAGTGCCACCAGCAGTGACACAGTACCAATAGCAGTGACAGTGTCCCCAGCAGTGACACAGTGCCACCAGCAGTGACACAGTGTCCCCAGCAGTGACACAGTGTCCCCAGCAGTGACACAGTGCCCCCAGCAGTGACACAGTACCACCAGCAGTGACATAGTGCCACCAGCAGTGACACAGTGTCCGCAGCAGTGACACAGTGTCCCAGCAGTGACACAGTGCCCCCAGCAATGACACAGTGCCCCAGCAGTGACACAGTGCCATCAACAGTGACACAGTGCCATCAGCAGTGACACAGTGTCCCCAGCAGTGACACAGTACCCCCAGCAGTGACACAGTGCCCCCAGCAGTGACACAGTACCACCAGCAGCGACACAGTGTCCCCAGCAGTGACACAGTACCACCAGCAGTGACACAGTGCCCTCAGCAGTGACACAGTGCCCCCAGCAGTGACACAGTGCCCCCAGCAGTGTCACAGTACCACCAGCAGTGACATAGTGCCACCAGCAGTGACACAGTGCCCGCAGCAGTGACACAGTGTCCCAGCAGTGACACAGTGCCCCCAGCAATGACACAGTGCCCCAGCAGTGACACAGTGCCATCAGCAGTGACACAGTGCCATCAGCAGTGACACAGTGTTCCCAGCAGTGACACAGTACCCCCAGCAGTGACACAGTGCCCCCAGCAGTGACACAGTACCACCAGCAGCGACACAGTGTCCCCAGCAGTGACACAGTACCACCAGCAGTGACACAGTGCCCTCAGCAGTGACACAGTTCCCCCAGCAGTGACACAGTGCCCCCAGCAGTGACACAGTACCACCAGCAGTGACATAGTGCCACCAGCAGTGACACAGTGCCCGCAGCAGTGACACAGTGTCCCAGCAGTGACACAGTGCCCCCAGCAATGACACAGTGCCCCAGCAGTGACACAGTGCCATCAGCAGTGACACAGTGCCATCAGCAGTGACACAGTGTTCCCAGCAGTGACACAGTACCCCCAGCAGTGACACAGTGCCCCCAGCAGTGACACAGTACCACCAGCAGCGACACAGTGTACCCAGCAGTGACACAGTACCACCAGCAGTGACACAGTGCCCTCAGCAGTGACACAGTGCCCCCAGCAGTGACACAGCGCCTCCAGCAGTGACACAGTGTCCCCAGCAGTGACACAGTACCACCAGCAGTGGCACAGTGCCACCAGCAGTGACACAGTGCCACCAGCAGTGACACAGTGCCACCAGCAGTGACACAGTGCCACAAGCAGTGACACAGTGCCACCAGCAGTGACACAGTGCCACCAGCAATGACACAGTGCCACCAGCAGTGACACAGTGCCACCAGCAGTGACACAGTGCCACCAGCAGTGACACAGTGCCACCAGCAGTGACACAGTGCCACCAGCAGTGACACAGTGCCACCAGCAGTGACACAGTGCCACCAGCAGTGACACAGTGCCACCAGCAGTGACACAGTGCCACCAGCAGTGACACAGTGCCACCAGCAGTGACACAGTGCCACCAGCAGTGACACAGTGCCACCAGCAGTGACACAGTGCCACCAGCAGTGACACAGTGCGACCAGCAGTGACACAGTTCCACCAGCAGTGACACAGTGCCACCAGCAGTGACACAGTGCCACCAGCAGTGACACAGTGCCACCAGCAGTGACACAGTGCTACCAGCAGTGACACAGTGCCACCAGCAATGACACAGTGCCACCAGCAGTGACACAGTGCTACCAGTAGTGACACAGTGCCACCAGCAGTGACACAGTGCCACCAGCAGTGACGCAGTGACACAGTGCCACCAGCAGTGATACAGTGCCACCAGCAATGACACAGTGCCACCAGCAGTAACACAGAGCCACCAGCAGTGACACAGTGCCACCAGCAATGACACAGTGCCACCAGCAGTGACACAGTGCCACCAGCAGTGACACAGTGCCACCAGCAGTGACACAGTGCCACCAGCAGTGACACAGTGCTACCAGCAGTGACACAGTGCCACCAGCAGTGACACAGTGCCACCAGCAGTGACACAGTGCCACCAGCAGTGACACAGTGCCCCCAACAGTGACACAGTGCCACCAGCAGTGACACAGTGCCACCAGCAGTGACACAGTGCCACCAGCAGTGACACAGTGCCACCAGCAGTGACACAGTGCTACCAGCAGTGACACAGTGCCACCAGCAGTGACACAGTGCCACCAGCAGTGACACAGTGCCACCAGCAGTGACACAGTGCCCCCAACAGTGACACAGTGCCACCAGCAGTGACACAGTGCCACCAGCAGTGACACAGTGCCACCAGCAGTGAGACAGTACCACCAGCAGTGACACAGTACCACCAGCAGTGACACAGTGCCATCAGCAGTGACACAGTGCCACCAGCAGTGACACAGTGCCCCCAACAGTGACACAGTGCCACCAGCAGTGACACAGTGCCCCCAACAGTGACACAGTGCCACCAGCAGTGACATAGTGCCCCAACAGTGACACAGTGCCACCAGCAGTGACACAGTGCCATCAGCAGTGACACAGTGCCCCCAACAGTGACACAGTGCCACCAGCAGTGACACAGTGCCACCAGCAGTGACACAGTGCCCCCAACGGTGACACAGTGCCACCTGCAGTGACACAGTGCCCCCATCAGTGACACAGTGCCACCAGCAGTGACACAGTGCCCCCAAAAGTGACACAGTGCCACCAGCAGTGACACAGTGCCACCAGCAGTGACACAGTGCCACCAGCAGTGACACAGTGCCACCAGCAGTGACACAGTGCCACCAGCAGTGACACAGTGCCACCAGCAGTGACACAGTGCCCCCAAAAGTGACACAGTGCCACCAGCAGTGACACAGTGCCACCAGCAGTGACACAGTGCCACCAGCAGTGACACAGTGCCACCAGCAGTGACACAGTGCCACCAGCAGTGACACAGTGCCACCAGCAGTGACACAGTGCCACCAGCAGTGACACAGTGCCACCAGCAGTGACACAGTGCCACCAGCAGTGACACAGTGCCACCAGCAGTGACACAGTGCCACCAGCAGTGACACAGTGCCACCAGCAGTGACACAGTGCCACCAGCAGTGACACGGGGTCACTGAACTCAACATAATCAATACATCGTTCAAAAATAATTATCCATTGAATATTTTATTTACAGAAAACTATTAATGTAACTATTAATGTAACTATTAATGTAACTATTAATGTAACTATTAATGTAACTATTAATGTAACTATTAATGTAACTATTAATGTAACTATTAATGTAACTGTTAATGTAATTCGTTGAAAAGAAAAAACTGATGATGAACCCGATTTATCGTGATGGAAATGTGTTGTGTGTACTTATTGGCTGGTCGAAATGTGTTGTGTGTACTTATTGGCTGGTCGAAATGTGTTGTGTGCACTTATTGGCTGGTCGAAATGTGTTGTGTGTACTTATTGGCTGGTCGAAATGTGTTGTGTGTACTTATTGGCTGGTCGAAATGTGTTGTGTGTACTTATTGGCTGGTCGAAATGTGTTGTGTGTACTTATTGGCTGGTCGAAATGTGTTGTGTGTACTTATTGGCTGGTCGAAATGTGTTGTGTGTACTTATTGGCTGGTCGAAATGTGTTGTGTGTACTTATTGGCTGGTCGAAATGTGTTGTGTGTACTTATTGGCTGGTCGAAATGTGTTGTGTGTACTTCTTGGCTGATTGAAACGTGTTGTGTGTACTTATTGGCTGATCGAAATGTGTTGTGTGTACTTATTAGCTGGTTGAAACGTGTGTATAAGTGACTGGCTGAGACGTGTTGTATCTACTTAGTTTCAGCTATAGAAATGTTTTCTATGCACTTTCACCATTAGCAATATTTTTAGGAATTTCACAAAAACGTGAAAATCATTGATATTAGCAATAGGAAAGAGAAAGAACAGATTACGACAGATGCTCTTCTTGTTGCAAGTAAACAAGCTGAGGAATATTGCAGCCAGGCAGATGCTCTTCTTGTTGCAAGTAAACAAGCTGAGGAATATTGTAGCCAGACAGATGCTCTTCTTGTTGCAAGTAAACAAGCTGAGGAATATTGTAGCCAGACAGATGCTCTTCTTGTTGCAAGTAAACAAGCTGAGGAATATTGTAGCCAGACAGATGCTCTTCTTGTTGCAAGTAAACAAGCTGAGGAATATTGCAGCCAGGCAGATGCTCTTCTTGTTGCAAGTAAACAAGCTGAGGAATATTGTAGCCAGGCAGATGCTCTTCTTGTTGCAAGTAAACAAGCTGAGGAATATTGTAGCCAGACAGATGCTCTTCTTGTTGCAAGTAAACAAGCTGAGGAATATTGTAGCCAGACAGATGCTCTTCTTGTTGCAAGTAAACAAGCTGAGGAATATTGTAGCCAGACAGATGCTCTTCTTGTTGCAAGTAAACAAGCTGAGGAATATTGCAGCCAGGCAGATGCTCTTCTTGTTGCAAGTAAACAAGCTGAGGAATATTGTAGCCAGGCAGATGCTCTTCTTGTTGCAAGTAAACAAGCTGAGGAATATTGTAGCCAGACAGATGCTCTTCTTGTTGCAAGTAAACAAGCTGAGGAATATTGTAGCCAGACAGATGCTCTTCTTGTTGCAAGTAAACAAGCTGAGGAATATTGCAGCCAGGCAGATGCTCTTCTTGTTGCAAGTAAACAAGCTGAGGAATATTGTAGCCAGACAGATGCTCTTCTTGTTGCAAGTAAACAAGCTGAGGAATATTGTAGCCAGACAGATGCTCTTCTTGTTGCAAGTAAACAAGCTGAGGAATATTGCAGCCAGACAGATGCTCTTCTTGTTGCAAGTAAACAAGCTGAGGAATATTGCAGCCAGAGAGACTCTTCTTGTTGCAAGTAAACAAGCTGAGGAATATTGCAGCCAGAGAGACTCTTCTTGTTGCAAGTAAACAAGCTGAGGAATATTGCAGCCAGAGAGACTCTTCTTGTTGCAAGTAAACAAGCTGAGGAATATTGTAGCCAGACAGATGCTCTTCTTGTTGCAAGTAAACAAGCTGAGGAATATTGTAGCCAGACAGATGCTCTTCTTGTTGCAAGTAAACAAGCTGAGGAATATTGCAGCCAGACAGATGCTCTTCTTGTTGCAAGTAAACAAGCTGAGGAATATTACAGCCAGAGAGAGACTCTTCTTGTTGCAAGTAAACAAGCTGAGGAATATTACAGCCAGAGAGACTCTTCTTGTTGCAAGTAAACAAGCTGAGGAATATTACAGCCAGAGAGACTCTTCTTGTTGCAAGTAAACAAGCTGAGGAATATTACAGCCAGAGAGACTCTTCTTGTTGCAAGTAAACAAGCTGAGGAATATTGTAGCCAGACAGATGCTCTTCTTGTTGCAAGTAAACAAGCTGAGGAATATTGTAGCCAGAGAGATGCTCTTCTTGTTGCAAGTAAACAAGCTGAGGAATATTGTGGCATGCAAAGAGTACGTAACCTTTATTCGGCGCATGGACACACCCTCATTTACAGGCTATCTCCCCCAACCAGCGAACCAGGTTGCTAAGAGTTGATGATGGGGCCCCATCGTTCAACTAGTGACCAGGTTCTAGCCAATAAGAAGGTGGGATTGACAATCGCAGAGGTTATGTGGATACCGCTCTCCTGTCTGCCCTTGTCATTCCCATTCTAGAGCTGGTTGAAGCACGGTCTGCTATCTTGTGGCTTCTATTTCTGCCTTGCTTACCGTGGAGTGCACTATATTTATCACTGTACATAGTGTACATATTGCTGTTATAATTGGTGAAGGATAATATAAGTCTAAACTTTTTCTACTGTGTTTATTTGCTCCCATTACACCTGGGATAACAGGCCATTTGAAATCCTAGGTTGTAATATGGGTAGCCTGTCCGAGAGCTGGACTTAGAGAAACGGTTGAGCTTAGGGTGAAGCTTGTAGCAGGAACATTGTGTAGCTTGCTGTTTCGCTTCGCTTTACAAATTTTGCGTGTCAGTTGCTTATGATCAGCCTTGCTATTGTGTGATCGTTCAGCAGCTCGCTACTAGCTTGTTCAGTGTGCTCGCTTCGCTACGGTCAGTCTTGTGTGCAGTCGGCTTTGCTTGTATGCGTATTCTGCAATCGTACTGTGCATAGCTAAGCGTGTTCTGCAAATTAACGTGTTACGTTGGGGTATTCGTACTGTGCATAGCGAATAACTTATGCCACCTAGACGAGTCAGACGCCTGGTGTCGGCATATACTTTGCATAACCTACCTAAATTGTCTCTACAGCGTTGTTGGCAAATTGCTCGTTCCATTGGCATTCCCTATAAACGCACTCTTACAGCTGCGCAACTGCGTTCACTTATTGCTGACATACTTATTGAAGAAGAGATGGCACATCAAACTCCTCCCTCTACGGGAGCTAGGGCAAAAACTACTATGTTCTCGCAGGAGGAAGATGATACACCTACGGAGCAAAATGGTCAGTATAGTGCACATGGGTTGTCTCAGGGTGAATCAGCGTCGTTGGCACTTCAGCTGGCAAAAATCAATCTTGAGCAAACTAGGGAACAGAGAGCATTCGCAAGGGAAGAATTTGATAGGGAAAGAGAAAGGAGGCAGTTTTCGCATTCTGTAAACGATTTCAGTTTACAAAAAGCAGTACAGCTTGTTCCCCGCTTCAATGAGGCCGAACCAGAGCAATTTTTCGAAAGCTTCGAAAATCAGGCTCGAGCCTTGAGGTGGCCGGAACAGCACTGGGCAGCGTTGGTTCATACAGCATTATTGGGTAAGGCACAGGAATTTACGTCGGTATTAACTGACGCTGAATTCTCTGATTATCAAGTAGTGAAGACCACAGTGTTGGGAGCATATACATGTATCCCAGCTAAATATCGTAAGACCTTCAAATTGAACAGGCGGCAGCTTGGTCAATCCCTGGTGGACTTTGTGAGACAGCAAACCAAAGCTTTTACCAGCTGGTATAAAGCGAGTGGTGTCTCTAACTTTGAGGAGCTGGTGCAGCTTATTCTGATTGATAACCTGCTGGAGTCTGTGGGACCAGAGGTTCGTGTCTTTCTGCAGGATCGTGACTTAACCACTGCATTGGAGGCGGCCAGGTTGGCTGATACCTTCGAAACGAACCGCTCCTTGTCCGAGCGGTCCCGTCTCTCTTTTCAACAGTCTGGCGTGAGCAGAGATCGACAACATTGGAGAATGAAGTGCCAGCCGGAGGGAGAGCGTCTACGACATCCAACCAAGTCACCTGGTGAGCCACGCTTCTCAACATATGGTCCCCCTGCGGAGAGGCAAACTACTTATGGAGCATCTCGACAACAATATCCAGAGAGGCACCAGCCAGAACGACACCACTTGCAACGTCATCAGGGAGTAAAGGGCAAGCCTGTCGTCTGCTTCAGGTGTAATAAAGTAGGTCATATCAGTTCCAACTGCCCCCAAAAACCTCAACCCATCGGGAAAATCTCTAATATCCCTAGTAACATGTCCCCTAGAGAAGTAGAAAAAGGTATGGCCCCTTATTATTGCGAAAGTCTTATTTCCCTTCAGGAAAACTCAGAACCAACTAAAGTAAATACCTTTAGAGATACTGGAGCATATTGCTCACTTGTCAGAGAAGGAATATTACCCCTTTCAGAGAATACTTCCTTGAATTCCTCAGTTTTATTGGAAGCCTATGGAGGAGCTATATATTCAGTTCCTTTGCATAAAATTTATGTACAGTGCAAATATTACACTGGGTACTTGACTGTAGGTATCTCAAAAGGATTTCCCATGAAAAATGCCATGTTATTACTGGGTAATAACATTACTACTGTTACTTCGTGTCCTGAACCTATAATGATTAATGCTTCTCCAGTGTTGGCCATAACTCGGGCAACATCCCAAGGGTTGTCTGGGGAGAATGTTGACCTATCCTTGGACGACTCCGATCTCGGAATAGCCACGTTGTTTTATGAGACACACCGGCCGGAGTCTCGTAAATCAAGTGAACAGACCCCGATCAAGCCTTCCTATTTCAAGGTTGCAGGATTGCCAGATGTCTCTGTTTCCATGCCCGAGGGACTGTCCTTCCGGGAGGAACAACGTAAGGACCCTTCGTTAAAATTCACTTTTGAGGCAGCCATGGGTAAATCCTCTTTGGGTCATCCAGTCAAGTATGAAGTTAAAAATGATTATTTGGTATGCACTGAGACTGGTAAGGAGACAGAGGGCCGGCAATTATACGACAGGTTAGTGGTTCCAACCAAGTATAGACCTCAGATATTAAATATAGCTCATAATACGTCATCAGGAGGTCACTTAGGAATTACAAAAACCTTGTATAGAATCACAAAAGAATTTTATTGGCCAACATTAAAGAAAGATGTGAAGAATCATATTAGGTGTTGCCGAGAATGTCAGCAAGTTGGAAAACCTGGACATTCTATTAAACCTGCACCTCTCCAACCCATACCTGCTGATGGAGAACCTTTTGCAGATTTAATTATAGATTGTGTAGGTCCACTACCTAAGTCAAAGTCTGGAAATCAGTATTTATTTACAATTATGGATAAAGTAACCAGATATCCTGAAGCGATCCCAATGCGTAGTATCAATACTAAAGCTATTCTCAAAGCTTTAACAAAATTCATTTCTTGTTTTGGCATTCCTAAAACTATACAAAGTGATCAAGGTACTAACTTCACTGCCAAAGCATTTAGGGAAGTATTAACTAGGTTAGGGATAATTCACAACTTATCCACTGCCTATCACCCTCAGTCCCAAGGCGCCTTGGAAAGATTCCACCAAACATTAAAAACAATGATGAGAAGTTTTTGCATGCACTTTCCGACAGATTGGGATGAATCTCTACCATTGTTGCTGTTCTCAGTACGAGAGACGGTGCAAGAGTCTACAGGGTATAGTCCGTTTGAGCTGATCTTTGGGCACAATGAACGAGGTCACAATTACAGATGCTTACCCTCTTCCTCGTCTGGATGACGTAATTGACTTTGTGGGTAAGGCTACTTTTGTGTCCAAATTAGATCTCCTTAAAGGTTACTATCAGGTACCTTTGACAGATAAGGCGAAGGAAATCTCTGCCTTCGTAATTCCAGGAGGTCATTATCAGTATACAGTTACCCCCTTCGGAATGAAAAATTCCCCCTCTTCATTCCAGAAACTCATCCATCAGGCTATTAAAGGACTTGAAGGCACGGCAGCATACCTAGATGATATTGTTGTGGTGTCTGATACTTGGGATCAACACCTACTTAGACTTAAAGCTCTGTTTGAGACCTTTAAGAATTCCCAATTAACAGTTAATTTATCTAAATCTTCCTTTGGCCAGGCCACTATCACTTTTCTAGGCCATGAAGTAGGTAGTGGTAATGTTGCACCTAAACTTGCTAAAGTTCTTTCGATTAAAGATTATCCAGTTCCTCATGATAGGAAATCTCTTCAACGTTTCCTAGGCATGATAGGATTTTACAGAAGATTCTGTAAGAATTTCTCAGATATTGTAGCCCCTCTTACCTCTCTTACCAGTCATAAAGTTCCCTTTAATTGGACGTCAGATTGTAACACTGCTTTTAATAAAGCAAAAAGATTATTGTGCTCTGCACCCATTCTCCTGTCTCCAGACTTCTCCAAACCTTTTTCATTACAGGTTGATGCTTGTGAGTCTGGGGTTGGGGCGGTACTATTACAAATCGGGAACAAGGAGTTGCAGCCTGTAGCATACTTTTCAGCTAAGTTCCAGCCACATCAGAGAGCTTACTCTACCATTGAAAAAGAAGCCCTCGCGCTGGTAATGGCTTTGGAGCATTTCGATGTTTATGTGGGCCAGACATCGCAGGTGGTCACAGTCTACAGTGATCACAACCCGTTAGTCTATCTCCAAGCCATGAAGAATCACAACACAAGGCTTATGCGTTGGACGCTCAGGCTGCAGCCCTATAACTTCAAAATTCGTTACATTGCCGGCAAAGAAAATGTGTTGGCAGACTCTTTGTCAAGAGTCTAGTTTATTATTTTATTTAGGTTAGGATGTATTTGTGGTAACCCCCCTTTCAAGCTCTTTTTTTTATCCCCTGATGTGGGGGTTTTTTTTAGTGAGGGGATACGGGCTACCGTCCGCTTGTATCTTGGACCTATGTTGGCTTATCTGACTGCTGTCTCACTCTGAGTTTAGGGTTTGGCTTTCAGGCACTAGGAAAGCTGAGCTCTATCTAAGAGTTGGATGGTGGAGAGGATAGGCGGTCCCATTATTTTGTGCCATGGCGGCACGGTTACCACTGGGAGGTGGCAGCCTAATCCTGAGCCTTCTCGGGGGTGGGGGTGTGGCATGCAAAGAGTACGTAACCTTTATTCGGCGCATGGACACACCCTCATTTACAGGCTATCTCCCCCAACCAGCGAACCAGGTTGCTAAGAGTTGATGATGGGGCCCCATCGTTCAACTAGTGACCAGGTTCTAGCCAATAAGAAGGTGGGATTGACAATCGCAGAGGTTATGTGGATACCGCTCTCCTGTCTGCCCTTGTCATTCCCACTCTAGAGCTGGTTGAAGCACGGTCTGCTATCTTGTGGCTTCTATTTCTGCCTTGCTTACCGTGGAGTGCACTATATTTATCACTGTACATAGTGTACATATTGCTGTTATAATTGGTGAAGGATAATATAAGTCTAAACTTTTTCTACTGTGTTTATTTGCTCCCATTACACCTGGGATAACAGGCCATTTGAAATCCTAGGTTGTAATAAATATTGTAGCCAGACAGATGCTCTTCTTGTTGCAAGTAAACAAGCTGAGGAATATTGTAGCCAGACAGATGCTCTTCTTGTTGCAAGTAAACATGCTGAGGAATATTACAGCCAGAGAGACTCTTCTTGTTGCAAGTAAACAAGCTGAGGAATATTGTAGCCAGAGAGAGACTCTTCTTGTTGCAAGTAAACAAGCTGAGGAATATTGTAGCGAGACCCCTTCCTTATTACTGTCATTATTAATATTGATTTTTAGACGAAGTTGGTGCTATATATTTGCTAATAGTAACTTTAATATTACGGGAGTACAAGGGAGGAGTCCAGATTCTTATTGTGGGAGTACAAGGGAGGAGTCCAGCTTAGTGTGGGAGTACAAGGGAGGAGTCCAGCTTCCTAGTGTGGGAGTACAAGGGAGGAGTCCAGCTTCCTAGTGTGGGAGTACAAGGGAGGAGTCCAGCTTCCTAGTGTGGGAGTACAAGGGAGTTAAGTCACTGGTGTGTTGTATTTTCACTAGTGTCTTGTGTTATCACTAGTGTCTTGTGTTGTCACAAGCGTCTTGTGTTAAGTTGACTGTTGTGCTGAGTGGCTGTCAGCTTGTGCTGAGTTGCTGTCAGCTTGTGCTGAGTTGCTGTCAGCTTGTGCTGAGTTGCTGTCAGCTTGTGCTAAGTGGCTGTCAGCTTGTGCTAGGATGTTGTCATTAACGTGAGGTTGATAGTTGGGACACAGCTGATATTGTCCTGTGGCGAGATGTGTGTGAGAGCGACCTGGTACATCGCCTTTAAAAATAGCCACTCCTAGCCTCCTAAAACACACTCCTAACCTCCTACAACACACTCCTAGCCTCCTACAACACACTCCTAGCCTCCTACAACACACTCCTAGCCTCCTACAACACACTCCTAACCTTCTACAACACACTCCTAGCCTCCTACAACACACTCTTAGCCTCCTACAACACGCTCCTAACCTTCTACAACGCATTCCTAGCCTCCTACAACACACTCCTAGCTTCCTACAACACACTCCTAGCCTCCTACAACACTCACACCTAGCCTGCTACGACACTCACTCCTAGCTTCCTACAACACTCAAACCTAGCCTCCTACAACACTCACTCCTAGCCTCCTACAACACACTCCTAACCTTCTACAACACACTCCTAGCCTCCTACAACACACTCCTAGCCTCCTACAGCACTCACACCTAGCCTGCTACAACACTCACACCTAGCCTCCTACGACACTCACTCCTAGCTTCCTACAACACTCACACCTAGCCTCCTACAACACTCACTCCTAGCCTTCTACAACACACACTCCTAGCCTCCTACAACACTCACACCTAGCCTCCTACAACACACACTCCTAGCCTCCTACAACACTCACACATAGCCTCCTACAACATACACCTAGCCTCCTACAACACTCACACCTAGCCTCCTACAACACACTCCTAGCCTCCTACAACACTCACACCTAGCCTCCTACAACACACTCCTAGCCTCCTATAACACTCCTAGCCACTTACAATACACACCCCTAGCCTCCTGCAACACTCACACCTAGCCTCCTACAACACACTCCTAGCCTCCTACAACACATACACCTAGCCTCCTACAACACTCATACCTAGCCTCCTACAACACACATCTAGCCTCCTACTACACACTCGTAGCTTCCTACAACACACTCCTAGCCTCCTACAACACACACACCTAGCCTCCTGCAACACTCACACCTAGCCTCCTACAACAATCTCCTAGCCTCCTACAACACACTCCTAACCTCCTACAACACTCACACCTAGCATCCTACAACACACACCTAGCCTCCTACAACACACTCCTAGCCTCCTTCAACACACTCCTAGCTTCCTACAACACACTCCTAGCCTCCTGTAACACTCACACCTAGCCTCCTACAACACACTCCTAGCCTCCTACAACACTCATACCTAGCCTCCTACAACACACTCCTAGCCTCCTACAACACACTCCTAGCTTCCTACAACACACTCCTAGCCTCCTACAACACACACCTAGTCTCCTAAAACACACTCCTAACCTCCTACAACGCACTCCTAGCCTCCCACAACACGCTCCTAGCCCCCTACAACACACACCTAGCCTCCTACAACACACACTCCTAGCCTCCTACAACACAATTCTAGCCTCCTACAACACACTCCTAGCCTCCTACAACACACTCCTAGTCTCCTACAACACACTCCTAGCCTCCTACAACACACTCCTAGACTCCTGCAACATACATCTGGCCTCCTACAACACACTCCTAGCCTCCTACAACACACACCTAGCCTCCTACAACACACTCCTAGTCTCCTGCAACACACACCTAGCCTCCTACAACACACTCCTAGCCTCCTACAACACACTCCTAGCCTCCTACAACACACTCCTAGCCTCCTACAACACACTCCTAGCCTCCTACAACACACACTCCTAGCCTCCTACAACACACTCCTAGCCTCCTACAATACACTCCTAGCCTCCTACAACACACTCCTAGCATTCTACAACACTGACACCTAGCCTCCTACAACACACACTCCTAGCCTGCTGCAACACTCACACTTAACCTCCTACAACACACACTCCTAGCCTCCTACAACACACTCCTAGCCTCCTACAACACACACTCCTAGCCTCCTACAACACACTCCTAGCCTCCTACAACACACTCCTAGCCTCCTACAACACTCACACCTAGCCTCCTACAACACACTCCTAGCCTCCTACAACACACTCCTAGCTTCCTACAACACACTCCTAGCCTCCTACAACACACACATAGTCTCCTAAAACACACTCCTAACCTCCTACAACGCACTCCTAGCCTCCCACAACACACTCCTAGCCCCTACAACATACACCTAGCCTCCTACAACACACACTCCTAGCCTCCTACAACACAATTCTAGCCTCCTACAACACACTCCTAGCCTCCTACAACACACTCCTAGTCTCCTACAACACACTCCTAGCCTCCTACAACACACTCCTAGCCTCCTGCAACACACATCTAGCCTCCTACAACACACTCCTAGCCTCTTACAACACACTCCTAGCCTCCTACAACACACACCTAGCCTCCTACAACACACTCCTAGTCTCCTGCAACACACACCTAGCCTCCTACAACACACTCCTAGCCTCCTACAACACACTCCTAGCCTCCTACAACACACTCCTAGCCTCCTACAACACACTCCTAGCCTCCTACAACACACACTCCTAGCCTCCTACAACACACTCCTAGCCTCCTACAACACACTCCTAGCCTCCTACAACACACTCCTAGCCTCCTACAACACTGACACCTAGCCTCCTACAACACACACTCCTAGCCTGCTGCAACACTCACACCTAGCCTCCTACAACACACACTCCTAGCCTCCTACAACACACTCCTAGGCTCCTACAACACACACTCCTAGCCTCCTACAACACTCACACATAGCCTCCTACAACACACTCCTAGCCTCCTACAACACTCACACCTAGCCTCCTACAACACACTCCTAGCCTCCTACAACACACACTCCTAGCCTCCTACAACACTCATACATATCCTACAACACACTCCTAGCCTCCTACAACACTCACACCTAGCCTCCTACAACACACACTCCTAGCCTTCTATAACGCTCACGCCTAGCCTCCTACAACACACACTCCTAGCCTCCTACAACACTCACACCTAGCCTCCTACAACACACACTCCTAGCCTCCTACAACACACTCCTAGCCTCCTACAGCACACACACTCCTAGCCTCCTACAACACACTCCTAGCCTCCTACAACACTCACACCTAGCCTCCTACAACACACACTCCTAGCCTCCTACAGCACTCACACCTAGCCTCCTACAACACACTTCTAGCCTCCTTCATCACACTCCTAGCCTTCTATAACACACACTCCTAGCCTCCTACAACACACACTCCTAGCCTCCTACAACACACTCCTAGCCTCCTACAACACACTCCTAGCCTCCTACAACACACTCCTAGCCTCCTACAACACATTCCTAGCCTCCTACAACACACTCATAGCCTTCTACAACACTGACACCAAGCCTCCTACAACACACACTCCTAGCCTGCTGCAACACTCATACCTAGCCTCCTACAACACACACTCCTAGCCTCCTACAACACACTCCTAGCCTCCTACAGCACACACTCCTAGCCTCCTACAGCACACACACTCCTAGCCTCCTACAACACTCACACCTAGCCTCCTACAACACACACTCCTAGCCTCCTACAACACACACTCCTAGCCTCCTACAACACACACTCCTAGCCTCCTACAACACACTCCTAGCCTCCTACAACACACACTCCTAGCCTCCTACAACGCACTCCTAGCCTCCTACAACACACACTCCTAGCCTTCTACAACGCACTCCTAGCCTCCTACAACACACACTCCTAGCCTCCTACAAGACACACTCATAGCCTCCTACAACACACTCCTAGCCTCCTATAACACACTCCTAGCCTACAACAATCACTCCTAGCCTCCTACAGCACACACTCCTAGCCTCCTACAACACACTCCTAGCCTCCTACAACACTCACACCTAGCCTCCTACGACACACTCCTAGCCTCCTTCAACACTCACACCTAGCCTCCTACAACACACACCTAGCCTCCTACAACACTCACACCTAGCCTCCTACAACACACGCCTAGCCTCCTACAAGACTCACACCTAGCCTCCTACAACACACTCCTAGCCTCCTGCAACACTCACACCTTGCCTCCTACAACACACACCTAACCTCCTACAACACTCACACCTAGCCTCCTACAACACTCACACCTAGCCTCCTACAACACACACTCCTAGCCTCCTGCAACACTCACACCTAGCCTCCTACAACACACACTCTTAGCCTCCTGCAACACACACGTAGCCTCCTACAACACACACACTCCTAGCCTCCTGCAACACTCACACCTAGCCTCCTACAACACTCACACCTAGTCTCCTGATATGGTTGATCTGGTGTGAGTTTGATGTTAGGTTACGTACTCCAGTATGACTCTGATATTTGCCGAATATAGTGTCGTAAATGACACCTTGCTTGTGTTCCTGAAGGCTAAGCATTGCTTTGCCAGACTTCCGTTTGTTGTTGCAGTTATTCGGTTGGTCTGCGCCACAAGCGATGTGCTTGATACAATGTTCACCTCGGGATCCTTCTGCATGAGTAAGGTTTGCAGCCATTGAACGTAGTAGCCTGTATTCCATCTGTGGCCTTTTTTGCCTACATAATCTTTATAATTGTGCGCTAATTGGGGTTAGCTTCCAATAGCTACTTGTTCGACTAGAATAGTAGTCAGTCCTGGTCCATTTGTAGTTTTTCCTTATCTCACCTGCCTATATTCTCATTAGTTTCACATCTGCAAACAGAGAAAGTTCTTCCTATTTTTTCTGTCGTGTCGGTCATGTGCACAAGAAAAAATAGTGGTCCTGGTACCGCTCTTTGGGGGCTCTGGTGGCCTGGTGGTTAACGCTCTCGCTTCACACGGCGAGGGCCTGGGTTCGATTCCCAGCCAGAGTAGAAACATTGGACGTGTTTCTTTCCACCTGTTGTCTATGTTCCCCATCAGTAAAATGGGTACCTGGGTGTTAGTCGACTGGTGTGGGTCGTATCCTGGGACACTGACCTAAGGAGGCCTGGTCACAGACCGGGCCGCGGGGGCGTTGACCCCCGGAACTCTCTCCAGGTAAACTCCAGGTAAACCCCGCTCGTCACACTCGCCCATTCCGACACCACTTCCTGAACACCTCCTTCCTCTTAAGTATATCCTTATTCATTGAAGGGCCTTCTCTGTTATTCCTGTCTATTTGAAAGAGTGCTAAGAAGCAGAATTGCAAATCACCTGGAATCCCAAAATCTGCACAATCCAGGGCAACAAGGGTTCAGGGCAGGTCGCTCCTGCCTCTCACAACTACTGGATCACTATGACATGGCCTTGGATGCACTGGAAGAAAATCAGAATGCAGATGTAATATACACAGACTTTGCAAAAGCATTTGACAAATGCGATCATGGCGTAATAGCCCATAAAATATGTGCTAAAGGAATAACTGGGAAAGTGGGGAGATTTATCTTCAACTTCCTAACAAATCGAACACAAAGAGTAGTGGTCAACAGAGTTAAATCGGAGGCTGCCATAGTGAAGAGCTCTGTTCCACAAGGCACAGTACTCGCCCCCATCTTATTCCTTATCCTCACATCAGACATAGACAGAGATATACACCACAGCATCGTATCATCCTTTGCGGATGATACTAGGATCTGCATGAGGCTGTCATCTGCTGAGGACGCGGTTAACCTCCAAGAAGATATAAACAAAGTTTTCCAGTGGGCAACGGTAAACAATATGATGTTCAATGAGGACAAATTCCAACTACTCCGTTATGGAAAACTGGAGGAGATAATAACTAGAACAGAGTATACTACTGACTCCGGCCATACAATAGAGCGGAAAAATAATGTAAGGGACCTGGGAGTAGTAATGTCTGAGGATCTCACTTTCAAGGATCACAACAGTGCCACGATCGTACGTGCAAAGAAAATGATAGGATGGATAATGAGAACTTTCAAAACGAGAGATGCCAAGCCAATGATGATCCTTTTCAAATCACTTGTTCTCTCTAGGCTGGAATACTGCTGTACATTAACATCTCTATTCAAAGGAGGTGAAATCGCAGATCTAGAGAGTGTACAGAGATCCTTTACTGCACGTATAAGTTCTGTCAAGCACCTTAACTACTGGGGACGCTTGGAAGCACTAAAAGGCTGGGCAGGCGATGCAAAATGCACCCAATAAAAAGTAGGGGCGCCATTGGTACACTAAGGGAAAACACCATAAGTGTCCGGGGCCCAAAACTGTTCAACAGCCTCCCATCAAGCATAAGGGGAATTACTAATAGACCCCTGGCTGCCTTCAAGAGAGAGCTGGACAGATACCTAAAGTCAGTGCCGGATCAGCCGGGCTGTGGCTCGTACGTTGGACTGCGTGCTGCCAGCATTAACAGCCTAGTTGATCAGGCCCTGATCCATCGGGAGGCCTGGTCATGGACCGGGCCTCGGGGGCGTTGATCCCCGGAATAACCTCCAGGTAACCTCCAGGTAAGTCTCTCGTAAGGTACTGCGTCAAAGGCTTTCTTAAAGTCCAGAAACATGCGACCCACTCAGCCCCTCTTTCTCTTGCTGTACTTCTGGTGTCTCCTGCTTCATTATACTTCTGATAATCTTCACAAACTTACATACTCTGCACGTCAGTTATATTGTCCTATAATGTTATGCTGCCTATCTGTCCTCTTTCAAAAATACTGGAATATTTACTGTCTTCCACACCTCTGACAGTTGTACTGTCTCATCTACCTTGTTGAAGATTGTATGAGGGTGTGTACTCACCTATTTGTGGTTGCAGGGGTCGAGTCATAGCTCCTGGCCCCGCCTCTTCACTGATTGCTACTAGGTCCTCTCTCTCCCTGCTCCACGAGCTTTATCAAACCTCGTCTTAAAACTATGTATGGTTCCCACCTCCACTACGTCACTTTCTAGGCTATTCCACTGCCTGACAACTCTATGACTGAAGAAATATTTCCTAACATCCCTTTGATTCATCTGAGTCTTCAACTTCCAATTGTGACCTCGTGTTTCTATGTCCCTTCTCTGGAAGATTCTGTCTTTGTCCACATTGTCTATTCCGCGCAGTATTTCTTCGTAGGACAATCCCCTTAGCTCTGGGACTAGTCATGTTGCAAACCTTTGCACTTTCTCTAATTTCTTGACGTGCTTGACCAGATGTGGATTCCAAACTTGTGCTGCATACTCCAGTATGGGCCTGACGTAAATGGTGTACAGAGTCTTGAACGATTCTTTACTGAGGTATCGGAACGCTATCTTTAGGTTTGCCAGACGCCCATACACTGCAGCAGTTATCTGATTGATGTGCGGCTCAGGAGATGTGCTCGGTGTTATACTCACCTCCAGACCTTTTTTCTTGAGTGAGGTTTGCAGTCTTTGGCCACTTAGACTATACTGTGTCTGCGGTCTTCTTTGCCCTTACCCAAACTTCATGACTTTGCATTTGGCAGGGTTAAACTCAAGGACCCTCTTGCTGGACCAGGCTTCTAGCCTGTCCAGGTCACTTTGTAGTTCTGCCTGATCCTCGACCGATTTGATTCTCCTCATTAACTTCACATCATCTGCAAACAAGGACACTTCTGAGTCTATCCCTTCTGTTATGTCATTCACATATACCAAAAAACAGCACAGGTCTTAGGACTGACCCCTGTGGAACTCCGCTTGTCTCAGGCACCCACTCTGACACCTCGTCACGTACCATGACTCGTTGTTGCCTCCCTGTCAGGTATTCTCTAATCCATTGCAGTACCTTTCCTGCTAAGTGTGTCTGATCCTCTAGCTTTTGCAGTAACCTCTTGTGAGGAACTGTGTCGAAGGCCTTCTTGCAGTCCAAGAAATTGCAGTCTATCCACTCCTTTCTTTCTTGTCTTACTTCTGTCACCTTGTTATAAAACTCCAGTAGGTGTGTGACACAGGATTTTCCTTCCCTGAAACCGTGCTAGTTGTTGATTATACACTTGTTTCTTTCCAGGTGCTCCACCCCTCTTCTCCTGATGATCTTCTCCATGACTTTACATACTATACACGTTAGTGACACAGGTCTGTAGTTTAATGCCTCATGTCTGTCTCCTTTTTTAAAAATTGGGACTACATTTGCCATCTTCCATACGTCAGGGAGTTGCCCAGTTTCAATGGATGTGTTGAAGGCACACACGGCATCTCCGCTCCCTCTCTGAGGACCCATGGAGAGATGTTGTCTGGTCCCACCGCCTTTGAGGTGTCATGTTCACATAGCAGCTTCTTCACCTCCTCCTTGGTTATGTGTACCTCATCCAGCACTTGTTGGTGTACCTCCCTGTTCTGACTTCCTGGAGTCCTACCGGTTTCCAATGTAAATACTTCTTTAAATCTCGTGTTAAGCTCCTGACATACATCTTGGTTGTTTCTTGTGAACTCCTCATCACCCTTCCTCAGTCTGATTACCTGGTCCTTGACTGTTGTTTTCCTCCTGATGTGGCTATACAACAGCTTCGGGCCAGACTTGACTTTCGATGCTATTCGGCTAATCTCTTTATTTTCCTGAGTTCTCTGTCTTCTGTACTTTTTCCATTCTCTAGTACACCTAGTTTTTGCCTCCCTACACCTTTGGGTGAACCAAGGACTCGTTCTGTTCTTCCCATTATTTCTGTTTCTCTTGGGAACAAACCTTTCCTCTGCCTCCTTGCATTTTGTTGCCACATAGTCCATCATTTCTTGTACTGATTTTCCTGTCAGTTCCCCCTCTCCCACTGATTGTCTTGAAGGAAGTTCCTCAAGCCTGAGTAGTTCCCCCTTTTGTAGTTTGGTTTTTCCCATCCTATTCCTGCTGCTCTCTCCACTTGTAGATCGACTGTGTGTGTGTGTGTGTGTGTGTGTGTGTGTGTGTGTGTGTGTGTGTGTGTGTGTGTGTGTGTGTGTGTGTGTGTGTGTGTGTGTGTGTGTGTGTGTGTGTGTACTCACCTAGTTGTACTCACCTAGTTGAGGTTGCAGGGGCCGAGTCCAAGCTCCTGGCCCCGCCTCTTCACTGGTCGCTACTAGGTCACTCTCCCTGAACCGTGAGCTTTATCATACCTCTGCTTAAAGCTATGTATGGATCCTGCCTCCACTACATCGCTTCCCAAACTGTTTCACTTCCTGACTACTCTGTGGCTGAAGAAGTACTTCCTAACATCCCTGTGATTCATCTGTGTCTTTAACTTCCAACTGTGTCCCCTTGTTACTGTGTCCAATCTCTGGAACATCCTGTCTTAGTCCACCTTGTCAATTCCTCTCAGTAATTTGTATGTCGTTATCATGTCCCCTTGTCTCTCCTGTCCTCCATTGTCGTCAGGTTGATTTCCCTTAACCTCTCCTCGTAGGACATACCTCTTAGCTCTGGGACTAGTCTTGTTGCAAACCTTTGCACCTTCTCTAGTTTCTTTACGTGCTTGGCTAGGTGTGGGAACCCAAACTGGTGCCGCATACTCCAATATGGGCCTAACGTACACGGTGTACAGGGTCCTGAACGATTCCTTATTAAGATGTCGGAATGCTGTTCTGAGGTTTGCTAGGCGCCCATATGCTGCAGCAGTTATTTGGTTGATATGCGCTTCAGGAGATGTGCCTGGTGTTATACTCACCCCAAGATCTTTTTCCTTGAGTGAGGTTTGTAGTCTCTGAACCCCTAGACTGTACTCTGTCTGGGGTCTTCTTTGCCCTTCCCCAATCTTCATGACTTTGCACTTGGTGGGGTTGAACTCCAGGAGCCAATTGCTGGACCAGGTCTGCAGCCTGTCCAGATTCCTTGTAGTTCTGTCTGGTCTTCGATCGAATGAATTCTTCTCATCAACTTCACGTCATCTGCAAACAGGGACACTTCGGAGTCTATTCCTTCTGTCATGTCGTTCACAAATACCAGAAACAGCACTGGTCCTAGGACTGACCCGTGTGGGACCCCACTCGTCACAGGTGACCACTCTGACACCTCGCCACGTACCATGACTCGCTGCTGTCTTCCTGACAAGTATTCCCTGATCCATTGTAGTGCCTTCCCTGTTATCTTTGCTTGGTGTGTGTGTGTGTGTGTGTGTGTGTGTGTGTGTGTGTGTGTGTGTGTGTGTGTGTGTGTGTGTGTGTGTGTGTCTTTGTGTGTGTGTGTGTGTGTGTGTGTGTGTGTGTGTGTGTGTGTGTGTGTGTGTGTACTCACCTAATTGTGGTTGCAGGGGTCGAGACTCAGCTCCTGGCCCCGCCTCTTCACAGATCGCTACTAGGTCCTCTCTCTGCTTCCTGAGCTATGTCATACTTCGTCTTAAAGCTATGTATAGTTCCTGCCTCCACTACATCACTTGCTAGGCTAAAGCTCCCGCTTCACACACGGAGGGCCCGGGTTCGATTCCCGGCGGGTGGAAACATTTCGACACGTTTCCTTACACCTGTTGTCCTGTTCACCTAGCAGCAAATAGGTACCTGGGTGTTAGTCGACTGGTGTGGGTCGCATCCTGGGGGACAAGATTAAGGACCCCAATGGAAATAAGTTAGACAGTCCTCGATGACGCACTGACTTTCTTGGGTTATCCTGGGTGACTACTCTATTGGGTTGAAGAAATACTTCCTAACATCCCTGTGACTCGTCTGAGTCTTCAGCTTCCAATTGTGACCTCTTGTTTCTGGGTCCCCTCTCTGGAACATCCTGTCTCTATCCACCTTATCTGTTCCACGCGGTATTTTGTATGTCGTTATCATGTCTCCCCTGACCCTCCTGTCCTCCAGTGTCGTCAGGCCGATTTCCCTTAACCTTTCTTCGTAGGACATTCCCCTGAGCTCCGGAACTAGTCTTGTTGTAAACCTTTGTACTTTCTTTAATATCTTGACGTGCTTGACCAGATGTGGGTTCCAAACTGGTGCTGCATACTCCAGAATGGGCCTGACGTACACAGTGTACAGTGCCTTGAACGATTCCTTACTAAGGTCTCCGAACGCTATTCTCAGGTTTGCCAGGCGCCCATATGCTGCAGCAGTTATCTGGTTGATGTGTGCCTCCGGAGACGTGCTCGGTGTTATGGTCACCCCGAGATCATTCTCCTTGAGCGAGGTTTGCAGTCTTTAGCCACCTAGCCTATACTCTACCTGCGGTCTTCTTTGCCCTTCTCCGATCTTCATGACTTTGCACTTGGCAGGGTTGAATTCGAGAAGCCAGTTGCTGGACCACGTGTCCAGCCTGTCCAGGTATCTTTGAAGTCCTGCCTGATCCTCGTCTGATGCAATTCTCCTCATTAACTTCACATCATCTGAGTCTATCCCTTCCATCATGTCGTTCACATATACCAAAAATAGCACTGGTCCTAGGACCGACCCCTGTGGGGCCCCGCTCGTCACAGGTGCCCACTGTGATGCCTCATCACGTACCATTACTCGTTGTTGCCTCCCTGTCAGATATTTTCTGATCTACTGTAGTGCCCTTCCTGTTATACGCGCCTGATCCTCTAGTTTCTGCACTTGTCGCTTTTGAGGAACTGTGTTGAAGGCCTACTTGCAGTCCAAGAAGATGCAATCAACCCACTCCTCTCTCACGTGTCTTACTTCTGTAACTTTGTCATAAAACTCCAGACGGTTTGTGACACAGGATTTGCCTTCTATGAATCCGTGCTGGTTATCGTTTATAATCTTGTTCCGTTCCAGGTGCTCCAACATTCTCCTCCTGATAATCTTCTCCATGACTTTGCATATTATACACGTCGGTGACACTGGTCTG
Organism: Cherax quadricarinatus; assembly: GCF_038502225.1. NCBI lineage: Eukaryota > Metazoa > Arthropoda > Malacostraca > Decapoda > Parastacidae > Cherax > Cherax quadricarinatus. The sequence continues at coordinate 24,223,821 of NC_091340.1, read as the reverse complement.
TAATTTAGTGCCTCTTTTCTGTCTCCTTTTTTTAACATGGGACTACATTTGCTGTTTTCCATACCTCGGGTAGTTGCCTAGTTTCAAGGGATGTTTTGAAGATTGTGGTTAATGGCACACACAGTATTTCTGCTCCCTCTCTGAGGACCCATGGGGAGATGTTGTCTGGTCCCATTGCCTTTGAGGTATCAAGGTCACTTAGCAGCTTCTTCACCTCCTCCTCAGTTGTGTGTATGTCATCCAACACTTGTTGGTGTATTTCCTGTTGGTGTCTCCCCTCTGTCCTGTCTTCCCAGAGTCCTTCCTGTCTCCACTGTGAATACTTCCTTAAATCTCGTGTTGAGCTCCTCACATACTTCTTGGTCGTCTCTTGTGAGTTCCTCACCTTCTATCCTCAGCCTGATCACCTGGTCTTTGACTGTTGTCTTTCTCCTAATGTGGCTAAACAGCAGTTTCGGGTCAGACTTGACTTTCGATGCTATGTCATTTTCGTACTGTCGCTGGGCCTCCCTCCTTATCTGTGCATATTCGTTTCTGGCTCTTCGACTGATCTTGTTTTCCTGGGTCCTTTGCCTTCTATACCTCTTCCATTCTCTAGTGCACTTAGTTTTTGCCTCCCTGCACCTTCGGGTAAACCAAGGACTCGCTTTGGTCTTCCCATTGTTTCTGTTGCCCTTGGGAACAAACCTTTCCTCTGCTTCCTTGCATTTTGTTGTTACATATTCCATCATTTCGTTTACTGACTTTTCTACCAGTTCTCTGTCCCACTGAACCTCCTGCAGGAAGTTCCTCAAACCTATGTAGTCCCCCCTTTTATAGTTTGGCTTATCTCATTCGACTCCTGTTACCCTGTTACCCTGTGTGTGTATGCGTGTGTGTGTGTGTGTGAGTGTGTGTGTGTGTGTGTGTGTATTAACACCTGTACTTCTTTCTCAGAACTCAATCTATACTACAAAATTTAACATACCACTTATATATGAGGCTCCCAGGAGCTGGGTCAGTATAACCGAGGGATACAATAAGAGTTGAGGAAGTGTATGTACACATGACAGGTGTGAATATTGGTGGGAGTGGCTTGTGAGTCAGCAGGTGTTGGCAGCACCACCAGGAAAATTTGTACATTAAGATCCTGCTTAGTAAGTAGGTCACTCTCCCCTACCTAATGAATAATTGAATGATTGTTCTAGTAATCTATCATTAGTTGGGCGAGCTAGAACGTTAGGAGCTTTGATGTGAGGCTATACAGGTAGGTCGCTGCTCAGGAACTACCTGTTTGTGTGTGTGTTTGTGTGTGTGTTTGTGTGTGTATGTGTGTGTGTGCTCACCTATTTGTACTCACCTATTTGTGGTTGCAGGGGTCGAGTCATAGCTCCTGGCCCCGCCTCTTCACTGATTGCTACTAGGTCCTCTCTCTCCCTGCTCCATGAGCTTTATCATACCTCGCCTTAAAACTATGTATGGTTCCTGCCTCCACTACTTCACTTTCTAGGCTATTCCACGGCTTGACTACTCTATGACTGAAGAAATACTTCCTAACATCCCTTTGATTCATCTGAGTCTTCAACTTCCAATTGTGACCTCTTGTGTCTGTGTCCCTTCTCTGGAACATCCCGTCTTTGTCCACCTCGTCTATTCCGCGCAGTATTTTATATGTCGTTATCATGTCTCCCCTGACCCTCCTTGCCTCCAGTGTCGTCAGGCCTATTTCCCTCAACCTTTCTTCGTAGGACAATCCCCTTAGCTCTGGGACTAGTCTTGTTGCAAACCTTTGCACTTTCTCTAATTTCTTGACGTGCTTGACTAGGTGTGGATTCCAAACTGGTGCTGCATACTCCAGTATGGGCTTCACGTAAATGGTATACAGAGTCTTGAACGAATCCTTACTGAGGTATCGGAACGCTATCCGTAGGTTTGCCAGGCGCCCGTATGCTGCAGCAGTTATCTGATTGATGTGCGCCTCGGGAGATATGCTCGGTGTTATACTCACCCCCAGATCTTTTTCCTTGAGTGAGGTTTGCAGACTTTGGCCGTCTAAACTATATTTTGTCTGCGGTCTTCTTTGCCCTTCCCCAATCTTCATGACTTTGCATTTGGCAGGGTAAAATTCAAGGGGCCAGTTGCTGGACCAGGCTTGTAGCCTGTCCAGGTCTCTTTGTAGTCCTGCCTGATCCTCATCCGATTTGATTCTTCTCATTAACTTCACATCGTCCGCAAACAAGGACACTTCTGAGTCTATCCCATCCGTTATGTCATTCACATATACCAAGAACAGCACAGGTCCTAGGACTGACCCCTGTGGAACCCCGCTTGTCACAGGCACCCACTCTGACACCTCGTCACGTACCATGACTCGTTGTTGCCTCCCTGTCAGGTATTCTCTGATCCATTGCAGTGCCTTTCCTGTTATGTGTGCCTGATCCTCTAGCTTTTGCAGTAACCTTTTGTGAGGAACTGTGTCGAAGGCCTTCTTGCAGTCCCAAAAAATGCAGTCGATCCACCCCTCTCTCTCTTGTCTTACTTCTGTCACCTTGTCATAAAACTCTAGTAGGTTTGTGACACAGGATTTTCCCTCCCTGAAACCATGCTGGTTGTCAATTATACACTTGTTTCTTTCCAGGTAGTAGGTTGGTAGACAGCAACCACCCAGGGAAGTACTACCGTCCTGCCAGATGACTGTGAAACAAAAACCTGTAACTGTTTTGCATGATAGTAGGATTGCTGGTTTCTTTTTCTGTCTCATAAACACGCTAAGATAACAGGGATATCTTGCTACTCCTACTTACACTTTGGTCACACTTCATAGACACGCACATGCATATATATATATATACATACATCTAGGTTTTTCTCCTTTTTCTAAATAGCTCTTGTTCTTTTTATTTCTTCTATTGTCCATGGGGAAGTGGAAAAGAATCTTTCCTCCGTAAGCCATGCGTGTCGTATGAGGCGACTAAAATGCCGGGAGCAATGGGCTAGTAACCCCTTCTCCTGTATACAATTACTAAAAAAGAGAAGAAGAAAAACTTTATAAAACTGGGTTGCTTAAATGTGCGTGGATGTAGTGCGGATGACAAGAAACAGATGATTGCTGATGTTATGAATGAAAAGAAGTTGGATGTCCTGGCCCTAAGCGAAACAAAGCTGAAGGGGGTAGGAGAGTTTCAGTGGGGGGAAATAAATGGGATTAAATCTGGAGTATCTGAGAGAGTTAGAGCAAAGGAAGGGGTAGCAGTAATGTTAAATGATCAGTTATGGAAGGAGAAAAGAGAATATGAATGTGTAAATTCAAGAATTATGTGGATTAAAGTAAAGGTTGGATGCGAGAAGTGGGTCATAATAAGCGTGTATGCACCTGGAGAAGAGAGGAATGCAGAGGAGAGAGAGAGATTTTGGGAGATGTTAAGTGAATGTATAGGAGCCTTTGAACCAAGTGAGAGAGTAATTGTGGTAGGGGACTTGAATGCTAAAGTAGGAGAAACTTTTAGAGAGGGTGTGGTAGGTAAGTTTGGGGTGCCAGGTGTAAATGATAATGGGAGCCCTTTGATTGAACTTTGTATAGAAAGGGGTTTAGTTATAGGTAATACATATTTTAAGAAAAAGAGGATAAATAAGTATACACGATATGATGTAGGGCGAAATGACAGTAGTTTGTTGGATTATGTATTGGTAGATAAAAGACTGTTGAGTAGACTTCAGGATGTACATGTTTATAGAGGGGCCACAGATATATCAGATCACTTTCTAGTTGTAGCTACACTGAGAGTAAAAGGTAGATGGGATACAAGGAGAATAGAAGCATCAGGGAAGAGAGAGGTAAAGGTTTATAAACTAAAAGAGGAGGCAGTTAGGGTAAGATATAAACAGCTATTGGAGGATAGATGGGCTAATGAGAGCATAGGCAATGGGGTCGAAGAGGTATGGGGTAGGTTTAAAAATGTAGTGTTAGAGTGTTCAGCAGAAGTTTGTGGTTACAGGAAAGTGGGTGCAGGAGGGAAGAGGAGCGATTGGTGGAATGATGATGTAAAGAGAGTAGTAAGGGAGAAAAAGTTAGCATATGAGAAGTTTTTACAAAGTAGAAGTGATGCAAGGAGGGAAGAGTATATGGAGAAAAAGAGAGAAGTTAAGAGAGTGGTGAAGCAATGTAAAAAGAGAGCAAATGAGAGAGTGGCTGAGATGTTATCAACAAATTTTGTTGAAAATAAGAAAAAGTTTTGGAGTGAGATTAACAAGTTAAGAAAGCCTAGAGAACAAATGGATTTGTCAGTTAAAAATAGGAGAGGAGAGTTATTAAATGGAGAGTTAGAGGTATTGGGAAGATGGAAGGAATATTTTGAGGAATTGTTAAATGTTGATGAAGATAGGGAAGCTGTGATTTCGTGTATAGGGCAAGGAGGAATAACATCTTGTAGGAGTGAGGAAGAGTCAGTTGTGAGTGTGGGGGAAGTTCGTGAGGCAGTAGGTAAAATGAAAGGGGGTAAGGCAGCCGGGATTGATGGGATAAAGATAGAAATGTTAAAAGCAGGTGGGGATATAGTTTTGGAGTGGTTGGTGCAATTATTTAATAAATGTATGGAAGAGGGTAAGGTACCTAGGGATTGGCAGAGAGCATGCATAGTTCCTTTGTATAAAGGCAAAGGGGATAAAAGAGAGTGCAAAAATTATAGGGGGATAAGTCTGTTCAGTGTACCTGGTAAAGTGTATGGTAGAGTTATAATTGAAAGAATTAAGAGTAAGACGGAGAATAGGATAGCAGATGAACAAGGAGGCTTTAGGAAAGGTAGGGGGTGTGTGGACCAGGTGTTTACAGTGAAACATATAAGTGAACAGTATTTAGATAAGGCTAAAGAGGTCTTTGTGGCATTTATGGATTTGGAAAAGGCGTATGACAGGGTGGATAGGGGGGCAATGTGGCAGATGTTGCAAGTGTATGGTGTAGGAGGTAGGTTACTGAAAGCAGTGAAGAGTTTTTACGAGGATAGTGAGGCTCAAGTTAGAGTATGTAGGAAAGAGGGGAATTTTTTCCCAGTAAAAGTAGGCCTTAGACAAGGATGTGTGATGTCACCGTGGTTGTTTAATATATTTATAGATGGGGTTGTAAGAGAAGTAAATGCGAGGGTCTTGGCAAGAGGCGTGGAGTTAAAAGATAAAGAATCACACACAAAGTGGGAGTTGTCACAGCTGCTCTTTGCTGATGACACTGTGCTCTTGGGAGATTCTGAAGAGAAGTTGCAGAGATTGGTGGATGAATTTGGTAGGGTGTGCAAAAGAAGAAAATTAAAGGTGAATACAGGAAAGAGTAAGGTTATGAGGATAACAAAAAGATTAGGTGATGAAAGATTGAATATCAGAGTGGAGGGAGAGAGTATGGAGGAGGTGAACGTATTCAGATATTTGGGAGTGGACGTGTCAGCGGATGGGTCTATGAAAGATGAGGTGAATCATAGAATTGATGAGGGAAAAAGAGTGAGTGGTGCACTTAGGAGTCTGTGGAGACAAAGAACTTTGTCCTTGGAGGCAAAGAGGGGAATGTATGAGAGTATAGTTTTACCAACGCTCTTATATGGGTGTGAAGCGTGGGTGATGAATGTTGCAGCGAGGAGAAGGCTGGAGGCAGTGGAGATGTCATGTCTGAGGGCAATGTGTGGTGTGAATATAATGCAGAGAATTCGTAGTTTGGAAGTTAGGAGGAGGTGCGGGATTACCAAAACTGTTGTCCAGAGGGCTGAGGAAGGGTTGTTGAGGTGGTTCGGACATGTAGAGAGAATGGAGCGAAACAGAATGACTTCAAGAGTGTATCAGTCTGTAGTGGAAGGAAGGCGGGGTAGGGGTCGGCCTAGGAAGGGTTGGAGGGAGGGGGTAAAGGAGGTTTTGTGTGCGAGGGGCTTGGACTTCCAGCAGGCATGCGTGAGCGTGTTTGATAGGAGTGAATGGAGACAAATGGTTTTTAATACTTGACGTGCTGTTGGAGTGTGAGCAAAGTAACATTTATGAAGGGATTCAGGGAAACCGGCAGGCCGGACTTGAGTCCTGGAGATGGGAAGTACAGTGCCTGCACTCTGAAGGAGGGGTGTTAATGTTGCAGTTTAAAAACTGTAGTGTAAAGCACCCTTCTGGCAAGACAGTGATGGAGTGAATGATGGTGAAAGTTTTTCTTTTTCGGGCCACCCTGCCTTGGTGGGAATCGGCCGGTGTGATAATAAAAAAAAAAAAAAATAATTCTTTCCAGGTGCTCCACCACTCTCCTCCTGATGATCTTCTCCATGACCTTGCATACTATACACGTTAGTGATACAGGTCTGTAGTTTAGTGCCTCATGTCTGTCTCCCTTTTTAAAAATTGGGACTACATTTGCCATCTTCCATACCTCAGGGAGTTGCCCAGTTTCAAATGATGTGTTGAAGATCTTTGTTAACGGTACACACAATATCTCTGCTCCCTCTTTAAGGACCCACGGAGAGATGTTGTCTGGTCCCACCGCCTTTGAGGTGTCAAGTTCGCATAGCAGCTTCTTCACCTCCTCCTTGGTTATATGTACCTCATCCAGCACTTGCTGGTGCACCCCCCTGTTCTGATTTCCTGGAGTCCTACTGGTTTCCACTGTAAATACTTCTTTAAATCTTGTGTTGAGCTCCTGACATACCTCCCGGTCGTTTCTTGTGAATTCCCCATCACCCTTCCTTAGTCTGATTACCTGGTCCTTGACTGTTGTTTTCCTCCTGATGTGACTATACAACAGCTTCGGGTCAGTCTTGACTTTCGTTGCTATGTCATTTTCGTATTGCCGCTGAGCCTCCCTTCTTATCTGTGCATATTCATTTCTGACTCTTCGGCTAATCTCTTTATTTTCCTGAGTTCTCTGTCTTCTGTACCTTTTCCATTCTCTAGTACACCTAGTTTTTGCCTCCCTACACCTTTGGGTGAACCAAGGACTCGTTCTGTTCTTCCCATTATTTCTGTTTCCCTTAGGAACAAACCTCTCCTCTGCCTCCTTGCATTTTGTTGCCACATAGTCCATCATTTCTTGTACTGGTTTTCCTCTCAGTTCCCTCTCCCACTGAATGTCTTGAAAGAAGTTCCTCAAGCCTGAGTAGTTCCCCCTTTTGTAGTTTGGTTTTTCCCACCATATTCCTGCTGCTCTCTCCACTTGGAGCTCAACTACGTAGTCGAAGCACAGAACCACATGATCACTAGCTCCCAGGGGCCTTTCATACATGATATCCTCGATGTCAGAACTACTCAAGGAGAATACAAGGTCCAGTCTTGCTGGTTCATCCTCTCCTCTCTCTCTGGTAGTGTCTCTAACATGTTGATGCATGAGGTTTTCCAGTACCACATCCATCATCTTGGATCTCCATGTTTCGGAACCCCCATGGGGCTCCAGGTTTTCCCAGTCAATCTCCTTGTGATTGAAATCACCCATAACTAGTAACTTTGCTCCCCCCATGTGTGCTCTCCTGGCCACCTCGCTAGTGTGTCGACCATTGCTCTGTTGCTCTCATCGTATTCTTCCCTTGGCCTCCTGCAGTTCTGTGGTGGGTTGTACATTACTGCATTATCACCTTATGTCCCTCAGACTGGATTGTTCCTACTAAGTAGTCCCTTTCGCCCGTGCCATCCATTCCTTCCATTTTCTCAAACCCCCACTGTTTTTTAATGAGCAGTGCAACTCCTCCTCCCCCTCTCCTCCCTCTGTCTTTCCTGAGGATTTGATATCCGGGTGGAAAGATTGAATCTGTTATTATTCTGGTGAGTTTTGTTTCTGTGAGTTCTATTATGTCTGGGGATGTCTCCTTGATTCTTTCATGCCATTCCTCATACTTATTTGTCATTCCATCTGCATTTGTATACCACACCTTCAACTTCTTTTCTAAGATTGTCGTCTGGGAGGTGTATTTGGGTTGGGGAAGAGGGAGACCTGATAAGGAACTATGGGTGGTTGCTGTGGGGGTGGAGTCTGTAATGCAGTGGGTGGGGGCATTGGATGTGGCATGGGTGTTTTGGTTTAGAGTGTTTTGTTGCACTGGGGTTGACCTGGTTGGGAGGCTTCTATAGGAAGTTGTGAGGGAGGCTGTATTTGATCTTCCTGTGTCTGGGATCTCCTGTCTGTCTTCTCCATCCCCTCTCTTTCCTCCTTTCGCTTTTGTACCATCTCAGTTTCTGCCTTTCTGCTTGTGTTCTTTCGCGGTCGAGATACACCTTCCTGTATGTCGGCATGTCCCTTAATCGTGCTTTCTCCTGCAGGATCCTGTTCCGAGTCGATTCTGCCTTGAAGGTCACTTTCACTGGCCGGGTTCTTTTTTTTACAAACCCCCCTATTCTCCGAAAATTTTCCAGCTGGGTCATGTCGTCTTCTCCTATTGCTTTCATGATGCTTTCAATTGCTTTTTTTTCCCCTTGTTTTCTTGCTTCATATGTTTCCCCTTCAACTTCCTGGAGCCCATACACAAAGACTGACCTCACCCTTTCATTCTCCCACTGCATATTCCTGTGTATCCCCTCATTCAATTTGATTTCCTCCATTGCAGCTTTCCTTTCTTCAGTTTCACTAGCTAATGTACTTGGGCTCAGTGGCCTGTCATTTTCCCTTCTCGGCTTTCCCTGGGCTCTGTTGTGATCTGTTAGGGCCTCCACATATAGCTTAGCTCTTTCATTTACTACAGTCTCCACTGATTGAGCTTCTACATGCAGTTTTGCTCCTTCATTCCCTACAGTCCCCTTATATGTGGCTGAGGTAGCAGTCTCTGTTGTCAATCCCAAAATGTTCTTTAGTTCTTTAGGCTG